>NW_025888538.1:0-7268 GCF_002878395.1 Capsicum annuum | reverse complement strand
TCATATAATTTGTCAATCACTTTCAGTTCATCAAGAATATCAATTCTTATAATGTAAATATCATTTAAATCTTTCGAAAGAATAACTTTCACAATTCTACTTTCAAATCACTTCATCATTCACCATAGACACAAGGAAACACACACACACTGGGAGATCCTATAACCGACATAAACCATGTGAGCTACATGGAGTCCAACGTACAACCCACGATGGGGAGAGCCATCCTATCCTTGCTATCGGAGTAAGATTATTGCTATCAAATCCACACAAACTAGTGATGACTATATAAATCATTCTCAGGCTCACTCCTATGGGGGCACGTAGTTCTAGGAAAGTAAGGTCGCTTTATACCTCTCACTCGGTGCTAAAGATATCTCCTAAAGTTAGCTCAGATCATTTCAAAGACTATCCACAACAAAATAATTTCAGTAATATATATAAATATACATCGGGAGCCATCATGCTTCCCATCTATCAAAATCAACCACGTTGTGGATTTCTTTCACACTCAAGTTCAAAACAACTCCATTAAGATCAAAAGGTCAAATCATTCAAAATATCTCAAATATTCAATATCAGCGTGCTTACAACACACACTTTCTCAAAAAAAATATAATTTCCAATGGGGATTCACGACCGAAATATCAAAACATGAGAAATATCGTTCAAGATTCATGCTTTATATCTCCACACATGTAAATTCATCTTTCAAGATCATAAACATCAAGATTTCATAATAATCATCATAAGATATGGGTTAATGCTTCAAATTCATAAAAATTAAATAAAAATCATGCCTTTGTAAAGAAAATTACTTTTGGGCATAAGAACGAAAGAGAGTTCTTGTTGAAAAACCCCACATACCTTAAATGATGAACTTTAGATCGATACTCATTTTTGAGATGTTAATCGTGCCTTTGAATGATGGTTCTTGGAGTTCTTGAACTAGGAACTTGGAATCTTGAAAAAATTTGCAGAATTAATGGTGAACTTTGGAGGTTCTTGAAGTTGGATGTAGGAGCTTAGGGTTTTATTTTTGAGGAAATTTGATGAAATATAACATATAATGCTTCTAATAGGCTTTAATATAGGGTTTGGACAGATTTTGGGTGAGGGTGAATGACCAAAACGCCCCTAAAAATTAAATAATTCTCGAATCTGTCCTTTGGTGGTCATTTTTGATAGTTTGAAGTAGATCAACCATAAATCTTTTCTCCGATAGATAAATTGGATGAAACCAATTTCATTGGAAAGAGGACTCGTAGAGCCTTCCGTTGATATATAGTAGATCACCCAGATCATTATGTACAAGGATTTATGATTGTTTAAATGTGGAGCAAAAATATGCCAGTCCTCAGTACTTTTTCCTGCATATTTTACTGTTCACTACTATTCATGGTTCGATCGGAATGTTCATAACTCATCGTTCGGGTGTCCATTTTGGATGATCCATATATCGTTGGAAAGCTTATTCGATTCTCTACGCAATGGTGGGTCATAATCTAAGATATTACGCACGGAAAATTTATAATTCATTCTAGAAGCTAGAACCCAACACGTTTACGCACAAAAATTCAACGAAAAATTTCCCGGGGTATTACATCATCCCCCCTTGGAAATATTCATCCTTGAATGATGCTAGACATGACAAGATTAGATAGGGAATAGAGCATACAGATGAAACCACTCGTTAGACTCATCACCACATCGTTTCTCACTCTGAATGCAACATAGAATGCATAAATTCAAGAAACTACAGCTGAACACATAATAAATGACAGCTGAACTGCTGCAACTTTTATAAAAAGTGCATGATTTAGGAAAGAACGGTACCTTCGGCTTGATCGGAGTTTGCGGAAAATAGGTGCGGGTACTTGGATCGCATATCCACCTCAGCTTCCCAAGTTTCACCCTCAACAGATTGGTTTCGCCACAACACCTTGACCAAGGGAACTTCTTTATTCCTTAGTCTTCGGACACTGAAGTCAAGAATCTCAACAGGAATCTCATCAAAAGAAAGATTTTCTTGAATGCCAGCACTCACAGAAGAATTCACTACCACAGCATCGCTAAAATGCTTTCTAAGCATGGAGACATGGAATATTTGATGAACAGAGGACAACTCGGAAGGCAACTCAACCTTATAAGCTACCTTTCCAACACGGCTAAGAATTTTGTAAGGACCAACATAACGGGGACTAAGCTTTCCCTTCTTTCTGAATCTCTTCACCCCCCTCATGGGTGAAATTTTTAGATACACCAGGTCACCAACTTCAAACTCAAGGTCTCTCTTTCTAACATCCGCATATGACTTCTGATGACTCTGTGCAGTTTTCAACCTTTCCCTAATCAACTTAACTTTTTCCATAGCCTCAAATACCGAATCAAGACCACTCACAGCCGCTTCACCTACCTCAAACCAACCTATGGGTCATCTACACTTCCTCCCATATAAGGTTTCAAACAGAGCCATGCCAATACTAGAGTGGAAATTGTTATTGTAAGCAAACTCTATCAACGGTAAGTGATCATCCCAACTTCCCTTAAAGTCAAGTGCATAAGCTCTAAACATATCCTCTAAGGTCTGGATGGTCCGCTCAGCCTGACCATCGGTTTGCGGATGAAAAGCAGAACTCAAAAGCACTTGGGTACCAATACCCTTTCTGAAAAGCTTTCCAAAATTGCGAAGTGAACTGAGTACCCCTATTCAAAATGATCGACAAGGGAACTCCATGCATCCTGAATAGCTCTTGGATGTACAATCTAGCATAATCCTCATCAGTATATAAAGTATGAACAGGCAAGAAATGAGCAGACTTAATCAACCTATCAACCACAAGCCAAATGGAATCATGATGGCATCAGGAAGGAGGTAAACCAATCACAAAGTCCATATTTATCTCTTCCCACTTCCAGGTGGGAGTACTAAACTCTTGCATCATACCACCAGGTCTTTGGTGTTTAACCTTAACCTGTTGGCATATTGCACACTTAGCTACAAACGCCGCTATATCTTTCTTCATGCCACTCCACCAATAGATTTCCCGCAAGTCTCGGTACATCTTGGTGGCACCAGGATGAATAGAATATCGCGCCCCGTGCGCTTCTGCCATAATTCTCTGTCTCAGATCATCAACATTCGGGACACACAATCTACCCTACAATCTCAACACACCATCTCCCCCTTGGGAGAAAATCTCTACTTTTTGGTCCTTGATTGACTCCTTCAGTCTGGCCAAACTAGCATCTAAGTATTGCTTTTCCTTCACTTCCGATACCAAGGAGGATTCGGAACTACTCTGAACCCCTATAATACCTTCAGCAGAGTCAAACAACCTAACCCCCAATATAGCTAAACGATGTACATCATGAGCCAACTCTTCTTACCTTCTACCACATGCAAAACACTACCCATGGACACTCTACTTAGGGCATCCACCATAACATTGGCCTTGCCCAATGGTACAACACACTCATATCATAGTCCTTTAATAATTCTAACCATCGTCTCTACCTAAGATTCAATTCTCTCTGGGTAAACACATACTGCAGACTCTTATGATTAGTGAAAACATCAACATGGACACCATACAAATAGTGTCTCCAGATTTTCAAAGCAAACACAACAGCAGCCAACTCAAGGTCATGGGTGGGGTAATTTTTCTCATGGGGTTTCAACTATCTAGACGCATAAGCTATCACCTTACCCTTCTGCATTAATACGCAACCCAACTCAACTCTTGAAGCATCATAGTACACCACAAAACCATCAACACCATCAGGCAAAGTCAAAATAAGGGCTGAAGTGAGTCGAGTCTTCAACTCCTGAAAACTCTTCTTACAAGATTCAGACCATAAGAATTCACTTTTTTTTGGGTCAACCGAGTCATAGGAGACACTATAGAGGAGAAACCCTCAACAAAATGGCAGAAATAGCTAGCTAAACCCAAGAAACTTTGGATATCAGTCGGAGAAATAGGTCTAGGTCAATTTCTAACAGCTTCGATCTGTTGGGGATCAACTCTAATACCCTCGGAAGAAATGATATGACCCAGAATTGACCTTAGCCAAAACTCACACTTACTGAACTTAGCAAACAACTTGTGATCTCTTAGGGTTTGCAAGACAGTTCGAAGATGATCAGAATGTTCATCCGCACTACGGGAGTACACTAGTATATCATCGATGAACACTATGACAAACATATCCAAATATGGTCTAAACACACGATTCATGAGGTCCATGAAAGCTGCTGGGGCATTAGTTAACCCGAAAAACATAAGAAGAAACTCAAAATGGCCATAACGAGTTCGAAAAGCAGATTTTGGGATGTCACACTCCCTAACTTTGAGTTGATGATAGCCAAAATAAAGGTCTATCTTTGACAAATAACTTGCACCTTTGTAATTGGTCAAACAAATCATCTATTCTCGGAAGGAGGTACTTATTTTTTACGGTGACTTTATTCAGTTGGTGGTAATCAATGCACATACGCAAAGAGCCATCTTTCTTTCTCACAAACAACACATGAGCACCCCAAGGAGAAATACTGGGCCTTATGAAACCCTTATCTAGTAGATCTTTGAGTTGCTCTTTTAACTCCTTAAGTCAGGGGCCATATGGTAAAAAGGAATAGAAATGGGCTGAGTATCAGGAAAAGGATCAATCCCAAACTCTATCTCTCTATCAGGAGGTATCCCTGGGAGATCATCCGAAAAGACATCAAAAAGCTCATTGACGATGTTAATAGACTGGAGAGTTGGAGTCTCAGACTTAGTGTCTTTGACTCTAAATACACCATTTGGAAATAAGCTTTCTAGCTTTAACGTAAGAGATAAAATGACTCTTGGGTGACACAAAATTCCTAGACCACTCAAACATCGATGCACCCGGAAACTAAAACTTGACCACTCGGGTTTGACAATTAATAGAGGCATAAGAAGAATACAACCAGTCCATACCCAGAATCATATCAAAATCTACCATATCTAACTCAATCAGATCAGCCAACAAGTCTCTATGAAGAATGGTAACATGACGCTTTTTATATACTTTTTGGGCAACAATCAAATCACCCACTAGGGTAGAAACTAGGATAGGCTCAGGAATAATCTCAGGACTCATTTCAAAATTCACAGCAATCAAAGGTGTAATATATGAGAAACTGGATCCAGGATCCAACAAAGCATACACATCAAACTGAAATTACGAAGCATACCAGTAACAACATCGGGAGAGTCCTCCTATTCCTGGAGGGATGGTAAAGCATAAATCTATTCTGGTGCTGCCCGCCAGCATTGCTAGAAGTGGTTACCTGAGCTGGGGCTGGGTGAGTAGCTGGAACTGGAGCACTAACGTCCGAGTCTGGGTCCAAGGGTGATAGTTACGACACCCTTGTCCATCCTGTGGAAATATCTAACTCTATGACCCATGTCACCATACTAGAAATAACCCCTCTTCTCACCCCAACACTCACCCAAATGAGCCCTACCATACTTAGGACACAGGGGATGATTTAGCTTACTACCAGCTCTGTACTAGGACCTGGATGCATATGACCTGCTACCTTGCTCCTGACTACCTCTAGGAATGGGAGCACTAGCAGATGATGGTGCTGGCATAGATGAACGATCCTAATATTGAGGGCGACTCCCTACCTGCGATCTAGTATGACCCTGTCTGTGCTGCTCGGACCTAGCTCTCTTATTCTCTCTCATTCTATCTCTCTCCTTAATCTTGTCTGTCTCAATCTGTTAGGCATGAGTTATCAGCCTAGAAAGATTCATCTCACTATTCAGCATAGCAGACCTACACTACTTAACCGCATAACTAGACACTCCAGTCACAAACTTACTCATACTAGCTCGATTATCAGCCACTAAGTCAGGAGCATACTTGGCCAACTAATTGAACTTTAGACAGTACTCCCTAACAGTCATAGAGCCCTATCGTAGGTTCATAAACTCTTCCACCTTTGCCTCCCTCATCTCCAAAGGGAAAAATTTATCTAAGAATGCATCCTGGAACTTTTGCCAAGTTGTTGGGACAACTCTCTCACCTCTACCTTTCCTCTAAGTAAAACCCAGTCATAAGCAAGGTCTTTTAACCTATACGCAGCCAACTCTACACTATGTTTCTCAGATACATGCATCACCTGAGTAATCTTCCGCACCTCCTTTAAAAACAACCGTGGATCCTCATCAGACTTGGACCCATAGAATTCTGGAGGATTCATCCGCATGAAGTTACGGACCTGGTAGCAGCTGAATCACCTCCCTGTTGCTGTCGAGCTGGGGCCAGGTTGGCCTTAATATTTGCAGTAACAGCTTGGGCCAACACCTGAAAGGCTGGCCAAAATTCAGCATGAGATATGTTTTTATTCAATGGGTCAGCGAGTTGAGGTTGCTTACATCATCATTTCTTCACGCTCGATGTAGAGGCATATTTCTAAAAAAGATGAGCACGAATCAATAGCAGAGAGAGACACTTTAAGCACGATAGACTTCTGAAAGAAAGAATCATACTTTTTGCTAAAACGTTTTATAGCCTGTTGCTCATAGATGCGGTGTGCTACACGCCGATGATTAAGACTCTACTTAACGCGGCTTGTCAGACTTCCTAGGATACCTTAAAACCTTAGGCTCTGATATCAAGTTTGTAACGCCCTGGGAAATAGGTCCCAGAGCATCACACGGTGGTTGAGGCTAAGAGTATCCCCAAGCTAACCCTTTGAGCCATTTTCATTCAGTTCAGCACAAATCAATGGGGTTTCCATAAATAACCCTCAAATATCAATAGAGTAATCATCATTCAAGAATAAAAGAATTTCAGAAAGATAACAAAATAGGACTTATTAGTCAACTCCCACATCTATACTAGTTTGACAAGCCTCTAAGAAAATCAATAAAACCAGTGAGCCATTGAGACATGTCCCAACTGACTTATACTCAGTTATCAAATGTAAACAATTCCGAGAAACCAACATCAGACATCACCTCCTCAGAAAATGAGGACTCATCATAATAGAGGATGTAGAATAGTGTGCCCAAAAAATCACTGTCGAACCTGGAACTGAGTACCTGAATCTACATTTTGAGAAAATGCAGCCCACATCCGAAGATGTGGGTCAGTACCATAGAAAGGAACTGAGTATATGAGGATGTATGCAGTTGTATAAAAATCATCATCATAAATATTTATAAGAAATATGCAGGATGAATGAAAGACTCACATAGCCCAAAGAAAATCATCATAATCATGAAAGG
>NW_025888537.1:0-1950 GCF_002878395.1 Capsicum annuum | reverse complement strand
GCCTGATCCTGTCAGCACCAATATTCAACTTTTCCAAAGTAGAAATACGACAAATATTTGCACCTGAACCTCCATCAATCATAACATGAGTGACGTACAAATCTTCACACTTCACTATAATGTAAAGGCCCCGGTTATGCCCTGTACCTTCAACAGGCAATTCATCGTCAGAAAAGCTGATCCGATTGACCTCAAAGATTTTTTCAACCATTTTCTCAAGTTGGTTGATTGTAATCTCCCTTGGAATATACGTTTCATTTAATACCTTCAGTAAAACATCACGATGCTCCTTGGAGTGCAACAACAAAGATAAAAAGGAAATTTAAGCAGGGGTTTTCTTCAACTGGTCTAATATTGAATACTCTGGCAACTTTATCTTCTTCAAAAATTCTTCGGCTTCCTCTTCGGTGATAGGCTTTTTGATAGATGACGATCCACTCACCGTTGGCTTGGACTTTCTTAAGCTTTCAGGCACGAAGCATCTTCCTGACCTAGTCAAACCTCCTACCTCATCTACATCTTCCACAATCTCTTTCTCGTGATAGGTCATCACAGTCCGCCCATAATTCCAGGGAACCCTTTTCGTATCAACTATCGGAGGTTGGGTCACCGGTTTGAGGACAATAGGCGCTGCCAGTGTTCCTTTCACCGTTAAGATGGGATGACTCAGAGCTCCCACCACTATCAATTTAGGTTTATCCTGACTTAAATCAACAAACCTTTTGGCGCCCTGTACTGTGATCAAGGGTTTCTTTGTGCTTTCTTGGGCTTTATCTTCCCTCATTCCTACCCGGTTCAATGACATTGCTTTCAAAGACTCCGCTATATTCACCAATTTCTCCTTAATGGTCTGTATCTTGACAATAGGCTTATAACCTCTTGAAGACTCTTTCCCATCATATATCAATTCTACATATTGGCTTCAGCATGGGTTGGCAGCGGATTCTGGTTAATGTTTGGACCTTCCGAGGCCTGGACCAGCATCTGATTTGTGTCAATTAAATCTTGGACAGCTCTCTTTAAATGCCATCATTTCTCGATATCATGGCCTAGCATATCAGAACAGTACGCACACCTTAAAGAATAATCGAGATTCCTCGGCGGTGGATTTAAAAGCCTTCCTTGAATTGGGCTTAAAACCTTCAACTTTCTCAATCTATCAAACAAGCTAGCATATGACTCCCCAAGAGGTATGAATTGATTTTTGACCGCCTTCTCCTTCTTATACTTGGGCCTATGCTGAAAACCGGGTCTGGAGGGGTTTCGGTAACTTGGTAGAGCGAAGGGGCGATTTTGTGGAGCTTGCGTGTGACATTGCGAGTAAGAAGGGGTTTAGGCATATGGCTGCGCGCTATATACTAGGTATGGTGGTGGTGGAATGGAATATAAAGGGTTTTGTGAAGGGTAGTAATGGTGGGGAGGAATATATGGAGCTTGGGTGTAGACTTGGGCTTGGGATTGGGGATAAGGATGAGGTGGTCTTTTGGGATAGGAATGGGTTCCAGCTACGACAGTCGCCACGTCCTCTTTCTTTTTTTTACCTCCAAATGCGCCAGATCCACCTTGAATCGCTTGTGTGGTGGCTTTTAATGCGGCAAAACTCATTATTTGGCCGGTCTTAATTCCGTCCTCTATCATCTCCCCCATTTTGAGGACTTCCGTAAAAGATTTTCCCATTGCCGAAATTAAATGCTGAAAATAAGTCTCATCCTGCGCCTGAATGAAAACTTCTACCAACTTACTTTCTTTCATTAGAGGCTTTACCCTAGCGGCCTATTCACGCCACCTTATCGCGTATTCCCTAAAACCTTCAGTGCTATTTTTTTTCATATTGACCAAGGATTTTTCGTCTGGAATCAGGTCGATGTTATACTGAAAATGTTGAACAAATTCAGAAGCCAAATCATCCCAGCTGTTCCATTTATCGATCGAGATATCGATAAATGGAAC
>NW_025888536.1:0-1726 GCF_002878395.1 Capsicum annuum | reverse complement strand
GAAAGTGAAGATAGTATATATGAAATTTCAGAAAATGAAACAGAAAATGAAACAGATAATGAACTAGATAGCGAAATAGATGAATCAAATGACTGAAGAAGATATAAAAATAATAACAAAGGAAGAATATTTAAATGATGAAGGAACTGAACAAAACATAATATGTTAGAGTTAGAGTTAGAGTTAAAGTTAGAATATGTTTAAAGACAGAGTTAGAGTTAAAGTTAGAATATGTTTAAAGACAAAATTAGATTTAGAGTTAAAATATTTACCTACAAAAATAGAAAATTAATTATGCGAAGACCATTTAAAAATAGAGAAGCTTTTAGAAAAATTAAAGAATCATTAATTAGTAATTATTCAGAATATATAAGTCTAAATAAAACAAAAGAAAATCCACAAAAACTACCCTATTTAATTACATTAATATCTAGTATTGAATCAAAATTAATAACACATTTAAAATCTAGAAGAACGAAACATATACCACTTAATTATGATAAAATTAGATTTAGATATCCACCGAGATATTATAAATATAATTTAAAATGAATAAAATACAACGATATAAAGAATTAAAACAAATTATCTCTGAAAAACGTAAAGAATTAAAAATAAGAATAGAAAGACTAAATTATAATATATTTGCAGGAGTTAGTAAAAATTCAATAGATACACAAAAAGATGAAATATCAAAATTAGAATCACAAATAGATAGTTTAGAATATGTATATCAACATGACCTATTCACAATAAAATGAATAAAGAAGAATTTATAATAGATGAAAAAATATATGAAAATTACGAAGGATCAAAAATAAAAATAGTATTTTCTAATCTAGGACGAAGATATAAAAAAATAGGTGAACATTTATATTTAATGTTAGAAAAAGAAGAATTAAAATTAGAAGATAAATTAACAGCAATGGTAAGAATAGAAAAAGAAAATGAAGAGATAGATAGGAAAAAAGAAATAGAAAAAATAAAACAACAAACTACGGAAGAAATACGAAAAATAGAAGAAACTAAAAATAGTAGAATTGCTGAATTAGAAAAAGAATTACAAAAGTTAAAAGAACTGTATGAACAAAGACAAAAAGAAAAAGAAGAAAAAGATAGAGAACAGAAATTATTAAATGAGATAAATCAATTTAAGGAAAAATTAGAAATAAAGAACGAAGAATTAGAAATAAATAATATAGATATTGAAGAGACAGATAATTATGAGTCCGAAGATAGTGAAACATACACAGAAATATTAACAAATACAAAAAATTTAGAAATCAATGAAGAACAAAAAATTTATGAGGAAAACTTAGAAAATACCCAAACAGAAATAAATACTCTTGATAAAAAAGAAAATGAAAACATAATACCTAAAACAACAGAAATAAGAAAACCCATATATTATAAGAATAAGTTTAAAAAATATAATGAATATGATAAATGGATGCCAAAACAAATAGTGAATAAAAATTATAACTTTTTAGATCTAGACTGTGTAATAGATACAGAAAAGACAATACAATTATGGATAGGATATATGACAAAACAATTATTAGATAATAATATAAATATAACAGATGCACCGGAATATATAGAAAAAACACTAATAGGATCAGTAAAACTATGGTTTGCAAATCTAACCGAAAATAGCAAAAAAGTATTAAGAACTAATAAACCTATAGAAGGAACATCATCGACAACAACTAAACTAACACCTATA
>NW_025888535.1:0-5860 GCF_002878395.1 Capsicum annuum | reverse complement strand
CACAACAAATATTTTACTCAGTTAATTAAAAAACAGATATATTTCAATGGAAAAAGCTATGGAGGAACAAACTTCAGAAATATCGAAACTACCCGAACAGGTATATTTATTTATGATTATGAATAGCTAAATTCATAATTCCCAACAATCATGATATGATAAAATGAATTCATATTAGTTACTTTATAGTAGAATTATTCGAAGAATAATATGTTAAGAAGTTTATTAGCAAAGTGGAAACGGAGAAAAATCCCTAAGAACTATGCCATCCTAAAGGTGAAACCAATGAGGCAAGAAGCCGTGGCGGGGAGTAACCAGAGTAGAGGCGCTGTTTAAGGGAAAAAGTATCCGGATTACCATGTTAATAGTGACCGAAGAACATATTATTTAAGAATAATCTAGTATATAGTAGTCTAAGATGACCATATTTTGTTATGTACATGGTTGAAGGGAATATTTTGAAAAAAGCAATTTTATGAAAATGAATAATTATTTATCTGATGTGATGGTAGATAAATTTAAAATACTTATTTTGTATGCACTTAAAGATATAAAAGTAGCAGATATAAGAAAAATCATATTAGAAAAAGCATTTGGTGAATATTATATGACTAGAGTAAATTATATACCATACCTACCTAACTACTCTTACAAATACTTACCATGACAAATTACATAGAATTTTTAGGAAAAAATATGAGAAACATACAGATACTAGAAAAACAAATGAAAATAAATATAGACAAATACATGAAAAATAAAGATATAAAATATATAGAATTTCTTAATATGCAAAAATTACTAAGACTAAAACAAACAACTACAAAATATTATAATAAAATCAATTTTAAAAGATAGATCACCTAGATTATCTTAAAGTTTTAATCCTATATATACTTAAAGATATAGAAATAATAGATATTAAGAAAATATTATTAGAAAAAGTAATAGACTATGAAATTGAAACCATAAATTGGCTAGAACAGTTATACGAAGAAATTTATCCAGAAAGATATTATTCAGATTAAGAGATGTTAGAATATATTAGAAAAACTAGAGAAAATCAAGATAATCTAAATAATGAAATTAATTATAGAAACCGAATTAGAAAAATAATGGAAAATCTAAAAGAAAAATTAATATGGATAGAAGAAACCTTAGAAAAATTAGAAAAAAGCACATGTGATAGTTTATATAATTTAAAAAACTCATTACGAGAAGAACAACACAAGATAATAAATAACATTGAAAATCTAGAATTAGATGTAGAATATTATGTAGTATGCCAAAAAGAACATGTAATAGACTGCAAATATGCAAAAGGCAAAGCTAGTATACCACTAGTAACAAAAAGAATAATTAATAAAGAGATAAATATTATAAAAAGTAAAGGAGATCCAATAAAATATATACACCTTGGAGGTACAGAGATATTAATAAAAGCATGTTTTAGAGAAGGAATAGATACATCAATAGAATTATATTTAGCAGATGATAGAATTATAAAACCTATAGAAAAAAGCATAATAACTGCCGTAAAAGAAAATCTAATATATCAAAAATTTAAATTTATAATAAGTGCAAATTATTCAGTAGCGGTAACAAATAAAAATATAGATAAATCACTCGTATTATATTGGAAAATATCAGGAATAGAATTAACCCCAGGAAGTAAAATATTTACAGCAAGATGCAAAAATCTATATGTATTAACAACAAAACATAAAATAACAGGAAAAAATAAGATTAACAAAATACGAATAGAAAGCCCATTCGAACAAATTGTAAAAACAATAGATTATAATGATTATAGCTATAGAGACATAGATATAGAAGAAAATTTAGAAATAGTAAATGATAGAATAAGTACAACGAAAAGAATAGCTGATGAAAAACCAGAATCATCAAGCTCATCAAAAAGAACAATTTATGAAACAAATTCAATAAGTAATTTAAACCAATATTACATAACAGGATAAATAAATGAAAAAGAATATCTAATACTTTTGAATACAGGACAAGAAGAAAATTATATAGCAAAATATCTAGTAAAAAATGAAGAAATAAAGACTGATAATGATATGTGCCCAGATCTACCAAGAAGTTTAATAAATAGTAAAAATATAGCAGAAAAAAAATAATAATAGGAGTTAGAAAAATAAAAATAGAATTCGAAGTAAAGGAAGAAATGCAAAAAGCAGATATAATATTAGGAATAAAATGGTTAGAACAAGTAAAACCATATAATATAGAACATACACAATTAACCTTAACATATAACAAAGAGAAATTATTCTTAAGAAGAGCCTTAACATAAAATGAAAATATATGTTTTAATGAAAATAGTAGTAGAAGGATATTATAGTAGATATTATACGCCTATGATAGATACATGAGCAGAAGCTAATTTATGTAGATATAATTGCTTACCAGAAAGTAAATGGGATAAATTAAAAACACCAATAATAGTTAAAGGATTTAATAATGAAGGAAGCTTAATTACTTATAAAGGTAGGAATGTAAAAATACAAGTATGGGATAAGATATTAACAATAGAAGAAATTTATAATTATGAACTAACATCAAAAGATATACTTTTAGGAATGCCGTTCTTAGATAAATTATACCCACATATAATAACTAGAACAGACTCGTGGTTTACAACACCATGTAAACAGAAAGTAAGAGCAAAAAGATTTAATAATAAAATAAGAAAGCAAACTGATTGGATAAAAAGAAGTGAAAAAATTACACAAAAGTTAAAAAATATAAAAAATACTGAAATTACAATAGAACTAGTAGTATTTTCGATAAATAAAACAGAAATAACTATATTTTCAATAAATAAAATAGAAATAATTAAGAAAAAATTAGAACAATTATATAGTGAAGATCCATTAAAAGGATGGAAAAAACATAAAACTACTATAAAAATTGAATTAATAGATAAAAATAGCATAATAACCTAAAAACCATTAACATATAATTTTGACGATTTAAAAGAATTTAAAATGCATACAGATGAATTATTTGTAAAACAATATATACAAAAAAGTAAGAGTAAACATAATAGTCCAGCATTTATAGTAAATAAACATAGTGAACAAAAAAGAGGAAAAAGTAGGATGGTTATTGAATACAGAAATTTAAATGCAAAAAATATAACATATAATTATCCAATACCAAATAAGATATTAAAAATAAGGCAAATACAAGGATATAATTATTTTAGCAAATTCGATTGTAAATCAGGATTTTATCATCTAAAGTTAGAAGAAGAATCTAAAGAATTAACCGCATTTACGGTACCACAAGGGTTTTATGAATGGAACGTATTACCATTTGGATATAAAAATGCACCAGGTAGATATCAACATTTTATGGATAGTTATTTTAAACAATTATCTAATTGTATAGTATACATAGATGATATATTATTATATACAAAAACTAAAGAAGAACATTTAAAATTATTAGAACAGTTTACAGATATAATAGAAAAATCGGGAATAAGTCTAAGCGAAAAGAAAGCTAAAATTATGAAAAACCAGATAGAATTTTTAGGAATACAAATAGATAAAAGTGGAGTAAAAATGCAACAACATATAGTACAAAAAATAATAAATTCGAAAGAAGAATTGGATACAAAAAAGAAATTACAATCATTTTTAGGATTAGTAAACCAAGTAAGAGAATATATTCCAAAATTAGCAGAAACTTTAAAACCACTACAGAAAAAATTAAAAAAGGATATAGAATATAACTACAATGAAGAAGATAAAAAACAAGTTCAAAAAATAAAATTACTTTGTAAAGAATTACCAAAATTACAATTTTCAGATGAAAATAGAAAATTTATATACATAGTAGAAGCAGATGCTAGTGAATATAGTTATGGAGGAGTACTTAAATATCGATATGAAGCAGAAAAAATAGAACACCATTGTAGATACTACTCAGGTACATTCAATGAGACAGAAATAAAATGGAAAATAAATAGGAAAGAATTATGTTCATTATATAAATATTTGTTAGCATTTGAGCCATATATTGTGTATAACAAATTTATTGTATGAACAGATAATACACAGGTACGCTGGTGGTTAATAAAGAAAATACAAAATTCAGTTACAACAAAAGAGATTCGGAGACTAGTCTTGAATATATTAAATTTCACATTTACAATTGAAGTAATCAGTACTAACAAAAATGTTATTGCATATTACATATCAAGACAAAGCTACACAGACTGAAATAATAGAAGAAGATACTCTAGAAAAAATACTTAACACCCTAACTACGCTTTCAATGAAAGTGGACAGTATGGGTAATGAGATAGAAAAGCTAAAGACTAATGAAGATAAACTGAAGTCTATAGCTACAAATCAGCTAACTCAGTAGTGTGCAGAGCTATGTCGATTGGAAGACATTAAAGTTCCAGAGCTAGAAGGAGACGTTAGGACACTCCATAAAACCCATAACATTTATCAATCTACTTCTGCAGGTACAAGCAAAGGAGTTAATCGATCAAGATACCAGAATATGAATATGAATAAAATATTCGAAAAACCATTTACACCAAAAACACAAAAAGATCACTTGTTCATACCCCCACAAGTTACCACATACCGAGATAGCCTAAACCAAGATAAAAAAGTTTACAACTACACAGCCCAGAAATACATAGAAAATATCTACAGAGTACAAACTTTTTTAAACCATAACCCCAGAGCTACAAACATCAAAGAACTAAACACCAACTATATAACCCAAAAATTACAAGGATATAACAAACTAATTGCACTACCCAAAACTAACCCAAGCCTAGTAAAAACTTGTTTTGACTATGGACTATTAAACACCATATACACCCAAGACGGAGAAGAATTAACAGCTATGGAAGAATTACACAAGATATTCACCACCTACAAAAGGATAACGAAAGGAAATCTATTTTACATAAAATGCTATACTGCACCAGCAGAGATACTATATGATGAAATAAAACCAGTTATACAAGTTGTGAAAAAGGACTAACTAGAGATATGATCATACCAGAAGATATTACACAGCAACCGGAGATACCCAGAATTGAGATACCCGACTTCTACGCAAATAAATGACTTATTGGACTAGCTGCGATTATCCAAGAACTAGCAAATAATTATACTAATGGAAACCCAATATGGAGCTATTATTCGAGAGATCATCAAATGATTTACTCTAATTCAAAAGAGCAACGACAAGCAGATATGGAAGATGTCAGACAATGGATAATGACATTACTTAACCCAGAAAAATAATCTACCGCAAGAGCAATTAAAAAAGGATTTATTTCAGATGGACTACTGACAAGATATTGTAAAATAATCGGACACAAATATCCAGATCACCAATGTTCAAGATGTAATGGAGAAGATAACATTATTCCAGAAGTACATCTAGAATAAAAGAAGACAAAATGTCAGCTGGAAAGATAAGATAAGAAGCAATAATGGAGATATAGCAGATACGACAACATCAACGGAAGAAAAGATATTGGTTAGAATCATTGTATAGATTTTTTAGTCTTTACGTAAATTTGTAAATTAGCTTTTATGTAGACTTGGACTTTTCTTTTAGCCTTTAAAGGCAATGTATAGGCTTTTTAGGTTAGGTATCCCTTTTAGACCTTTCTTAATAGCCTTTTTGACTTTACAAATTAGAATTTTTAAAACGTGTAAGGATATTGTAAAGATTTCTCTATAAATGAAGAAAACTGAAGGCATTGCAAAGCAAGCCTTCATGCGTTGAAGCAAATACTCTCTCCATTCCACAACAAATATTTTACTCAGTTAATTAAAAAACAGATATATTTCAA
>NW_025888534.1:0-14149 GCF_002878395.1 Capsicum annuum | reverse complement strand
CTCTCCTTCGATTCACACCCCTTTTTTCTTTCTTTTCTGTTTTTTTTGCTATTTTCAATCTTTTGTTGTTTCTTTTGTTGTCCGTGTGTGTGTGTTTAAAAATGTATATTGTAGTCTTAGTGCATGTGTGCATGTAGTATATTATATATAGGTAGTATGTGTGCATGTGTGCATGTAGTGTATTAGTGCATGTGTCGTGTGTGTGTGTGTGGGAGAGTGGGAGAGGCCAATTAGGAGTGGGGAATTGTGGGTGGTTTGGGTAGTTTAGGTTTTTTTTTTTTTTTTTTATTTATTTATTATTATTATTATTTTTTATTATTATTAATAAGATAAAAATACTTAAAAACTAATAAAGTATAACATAAGCTAATAACTAGTCTTGGGAATATGACACCATTCTTTATTAAAATTGAAAGAAGAAACAATTTTTTTTTTTCTAAAAATAAATAAATAAATAAATAAAAACTAAAAATGAAACTTATTTAAAATATGACTCTATTTTTGTAGTTTTCGAAATTTTTAAAACAAACTTTGTTAAACTAAGATAAAATTGAAATATCTAACTTAGACCTAAAAATAAAAATACATATATATATATAACACTAAAAATGACGTAAAACATTAGGTTTTGGTCAAAAATTAGGTGTTTACAGAATGCCCCTCTTTGCTTGCAAATGTGGAGAATTTTCAAGCAAAGAAGTGAACATGACTAATTTTTGGCTCAACCATTTATTCAAAAGTAATACGTAAATAAGTAGGAAAGAGGTGTGACCGAACCCTGGCTTTGGGCATCCTACATATCTCGGGTTATAAGAGAATCAGGTCACGTGTAGTTCCAATGATTGTAGAAATGAGTGGAAGAATTGGAGAGTCGAGTTGAGGTCCCGTCGAGTTTCCGGTTAGTGGCTCTTTTTATTACATCAAAAAAAAAAAAAAAAACTGGAAATAACAGTACAAAAACTTATCTATTCTATTTGTCTTGATCTTCTTGCTTCCGATCTTCCTCTTGGATCTTCAGTTATTGCCTCACCTTCTTCTGGTGGGTACCTTGATCTCAAAATTTGATCTTGCAATTAATATTTGAAACTTGAACTTGAAGCTTGGATTGAGTCATTGATACTTTACCAAAGAACAGTTTATAGAATACTTTGGATACTTGTTCTCCTGATCAGAAGCTAAAAAGATGTCGCCTGAGATATTGGGCCGCTATGGATGCAAAGCTGACTCTAACTATCTTCAAACTGACCATTCTTCTATATTTTAACCGGAGATGAGATTTCGTTCTTGGATAGACCTGTGCTTTGCGGGAAACCTGCAAGCCATCAAAGAAGACGAAACAACCAAACAAAATTTTCTGCCCCAGTTTATACTAGGAAAATTTTGTAAGTTATTAGAAAAACTATAATCTAGTTTAAAAGTAAATAAACGAATGGATAGAAATTTAGGCTAGGAGTGCAATAAAATAAGAACCCTATTCTTAACAATATGACCAAAGGAAGTTATGCCTAATGAATGCATGAAAAAAATTAGGATTTTCGCTCCTAAAAATGTGACTAGGGATTGTCATACCCTGTGAAGACATGAAGAAGGAACATAGGAAGATTTATTTCCTAAAATGTCAACTAGGGGATGGCGCCCTATGAAGACGAAATAAGATGTCGACTAGGGGATAGTGCCCTATGAAGACGAGTAAGATGTCAACTAGGGGATGGCGCCCTATGAAGACGAAATAAGATGTCAACTAGGGGATGACGCCCTATAAAGACGAAATAAGATGTCGACTAGGGGATAGTGCCCTATGAAGACGAGATAAGATGTCAGCTAGGGGATGGCGCCCTATGAAGACGAGTAAGATGTCAACTAGGGGATGACGCCCTATGAAGACAAAATAAGATTAGGATTTTTTTTTTCTTTTGTTAGAAAGAAAAAAAATGCCCCAATCTTGAATATGAGGGGTCTTATTATTATTATATTGGTACGGGCTTAGAATTATAAGAGTATAACAAAGAGCGAAAATTCAAGAAAACTTAACTTTGCTATACTTTTTCTTCACTAAACTTCACAAGATTGCTTCGCCCCTGTTCAAGCAAAGAGAGAGAAAAAAAATTGTGAGTTTTTTAAAATTGGTGGTTGGTTTGTGGCCTTGAATTCTTTAGAGGTTTTCCTTATCTCTGCCCCAACTTGATACAGTTGATTCAACTAATTGGTTGACGAGCTTGATTCTTTGTCTTTCAAATTCTATTGCATCTCTATTTGTTTCAGTACGATTCTGCTCTTCCTTTTCAAATGCTTCACTCGTAGCACTTATCTTAACTGGCTCCCTGTCCTTGTCAAGGTGGTGACCGCCCAACAATCACTGCTCAATTTCACTGGGAGCCGTGGTCAATTTTGCGCGTCTTTCTTTATTTTGCATTTGATGCAAGACTTACGCATAAAAACAGAGCGTGTAAAAAATGAAATAAGGAAAAATCAAAAGAAGGAATAAAAGAATTATGTTTGAATAGGAAGTATTTATACCAGTAAAGTAAGAAAGTTTATTTGGGGGTGTATGTTGACTTTAATAACGCATGACATACAATTTGGAGTAGACATTTGACCCTTCAAAACTGTCTAATCTTGAATTAGGCTGCACCTTTCAATCCAATCAAATCGTCCTTCTTGATCTTTGTCCTGTCATGATAAACTTTGTCTGACTAAAGTCATTCCTTCTAGGATCTTCTCAATTGCCCTCTCTGATTTCGGTTGTCTCGTTCATCATTGTCTTATGGCACCCCTGAGGGTTTTCACCAATAAGTTGTTTTTTTTTTTTTGGGGGTCGGATATCTATATATACAACACACAAGGCTTGAACTTCTCAACAATTGATCGGAAGGTCTTTGATGGACAAAGAAAAACGGATTTTTAGGATAGGTTACAACTTGAGAGCCATATAAAGGTGACAATAGGATATATATCTCATTTTTTATTTTATTTTATTTTATTTTATTTTTGTCGGACCGAACCCCAAGATAGGGCTGCCTACGCATCCATTCAGGAATCAGGTCGAACGTAGTTCAATGTTAACGTATTTTATATATATATATATATATATATATATTTTTATTATTATTATTATTATTATTTTTTTATTTTTTTATTTTTTTTTTGGCTCCAAAGAGGGTAAGCAAGGAAAGGTAAATAAGACTCGAAGGGCTGACGAGGGATTAATGACATTTAGTAGAATGATGGCCTTTCGTCATCTCAACTTGAGAATGTTAAGCACAAGTGTGTCAAATATAATATCTTTTGACTGAATCGGCGTTGATAGCTTTTTCTGTCATTTTTCCATCCAGATCCATAAGTTGCAAAGCCCCATTTGATAATACTTGTCTGACTATGTATGGACCTTGCCAGTTTGGAGCAAACTTTCCTTTAGCCTCTTCTTGGTGTGGAAGGATACATTTTACCACAAGTTGACCGGCCTTGAATTTTCTAGGACGTACCTTCTTATTGTAAGCTCGCGCCATCCTTTTCTGGTATAATTGACCGAAGCAAACTGCCGTCAACCTCTTTTCATCTATTAATGATAATTGTTCTAGTCTAGACTTGACCCATTCAGTATCGTCAATTTTGGCTTCACTAATGATTCGAAGCGAGGGAATTTCGACTTCTGCGGGTATTACAGCTTCGGTCCCATAGACTAGTAAATAAGGAGTTGCGCCAGTCGATGTACGGATAGTTGTGCGATATCCTAAAAGAGCAAACGGTAATTTCTCATGCCACTGTCGTCGAGATCCTTGGACCATTTTCCTAAGAATCTTTTTAATATTCTTGTTTGCTGCTTTAACGGCTCCATTTTCTTTAGGACGGTAAGGGGTGGAATGATGATGCACGATCTTGAATTGCTCACAAACTTCCTTCATTAGATGACTATTGAGATTGGTTGCGTTTTCTGTGACGATGGACTTTGGTATACCAAAACGACATATGATGTTCGAATGAACAAAATCCACTACTATTTTCTTCGTGACTGATTTGAAAGTAGCAGCTTCTACCCACTTAGTGAAATAGTCAATAGCGACCAGTATGAATCGATGCCCATTAGAAGCTTTTGGTTCTATGGGACCGATTACATCCATGCCCCAAGCAATGAATGGCCAAGGAGAAGACATAGGGTGCAGCTCTGAAGGTGGCGAGTGGATCAAATCACCATAAATTTGACACTGATGACACTTGCGAACAAAGCAAAAACAATCTCGCTCCATAGTTAACCAATAATATCCTGCCCGCATGATCTTCTTTGCCAAAACATAGCCATTCATATGCGAACCGCACACCCCCGAATGTACCTCATTCATGATTCTTTCAGCTTCCTGAATATTAACACATCTCAACAAGTTCAAGTCTGGGGTTCGTTTGTACAGGATCTCCCCACTTAAGAAGAAACCATTAGCAAGTCTCCTAATGGTTCTTTTTTGATCTGCTTTGGCGTGTATTGGATATTCTTTTGACTTTAGGAAGCGTTTGATATCATAGTACCAAGGTTCATTATCTGGTTCTGCATCAATTATATTGCAATAACCATGTTGATCTCGTATCTGTATCTCTAATGGGTCAAAATGCGTATTTCCTGGGTACGGGAGCATAGAAGCTAGGGTAGCCAGGGCATCAGCCAGCTCATTATGGGATCTGGGAATATGTCTAAACTGGATAGACTCAAACCTTTTGCTAAGGTCCTCCACGAACTGTTTGTATGGAATGAGCTTGATATCTCTCGTTTCCCATTCACCTTGAATTTGTCGAATGAGTAATTCGGAATCTCCCAACACCATTAGCTTGTGCACATCCAGATTTATTGCCATATTTAACCCCATGATGCAAGCTTCATATTCTGCTGTGTTATTAGTACAAAAGAAACGAAGTCGTGCTGTGGCGGGATGATGATGCCCGGTTGGTGAGACAAGAACCGCCCCAATTCCTACTCCTTTGACATTGACTGCCCCATCAAAATATAATTTCCATGTATACATATCATCTTGAACTTCTTCCTCAATTGAATTTATCTCTTCATCAGGAAAGTAAGTTCGCAAAGGCTCATAATCATTGTCAACTGGGTTCTCTGCCAAATGATCGGCCAATGCTTGCGCTTTCATAGCGGTACGAGTAACATACACAATGTCGAATTCTGTAAGTAAAATCTGCCACTTCGCCAATCTGCCTGTGGGCATAGGTTTTTGAAAAATATACTTTAAAGGATCCATTCGAGATATGAGGTAGGTCGTGTAGGACGAAAGATAGTGCTTCAACTTCTGAGCAATCCAAGTTAGGGCGCAACATGTCTTTTCTAAAAGAGTATATTTCACCTCGTAACTCGTGAACTTTTTGCTCAAATAATAGATTGCTTGTTCCTTTCTGCCTGTGATATCATGCTGTCCTAAAACACAGCCAAAAGAATTGTCCATCACTGATAGATATAGAAATAAAGGCCTACCAGGTTTCGGTGGGACCAACACAGGAGGATTTGCCAGATACTCTTTAATCTTATCGAATGATTCTTGACATTCGTCTGTCCATTGGATAGCAGCATCCTTTTTTAGCAATTTAAATATCGGTTCACATGTAGTGCTGAGCTGAGCGATGAATCTGCTTATATAATTTAGCCTTCCAAGAAAACTCATGACCTCAGTTTTATTCTTCGGAGGCGGCAATTCGCGAATAGATTTTACCTTGGCGGGGTCCAATTCAATGCCTCTGCGGCTAATTATGAAACCCAAAAGTTTCCCGGATGGAACGCCAAATGCACACTTGGCTGGATTGAGCTTAAGATTATACTTTCGCAATCTTTCGAAGAATTTCCTCAAGTCATATACATGATCGACTTGTGTCTTGGACTTGATAATGACATCATCAACATATACTTCTACTTCCTTGTGCATCATGTCATGAAAAATGGTAGTCATAGCTCTCATGTACGTAACTCCCTCATTCTTTAAACCAAATGGCATGACCCTATAGCAATAAGTACCCCACGGAGTGGTGAAAGCAGTCTTTTCTGCATCTGTTTCATCCATCAGGATCTGGTGATATCCGGCATAACAATCCACGAAAGATTGGATCTCATGTTTAGCACAATTATCAACAAGGATATGAATATTGGGTAGCGGAAAGTTATCTTTAGGGCTTGCTTTGTTCAAATCCCTATAGTCAACACAAACTCTGATTTTGCCATCTTTCTTTGGTACGGGCACCACATTAGCCAACCATGTGGTGTACTGAGCGACCCTGATCACGTTCGCATTTAATTGCTTCATCATTTTCTCTTTGATTTTATCGCTCACGTCAGTTTTAAACTTTCTTTGCTTTTGCTGGACCGGTGAGAAATCAGGGTATGTAGGCAGTTTGTGGACCACCAAATCCGTGCTTAGACCCGGCGTATCATTATAAGACCAAGCAAAAACATCCTTATACTCGATTAAAATCTGAACAATATCATTCCTGATATTCTGATCCGCATGAATACTTATTTTTATTTCTCTAACCTCCTCCCCAGTTCCCAAATTTATTATCTCGGTGTCATTTAAATTGGGTTTGGGCTTATCCTCAAATTGATCCAATCCTTTTTTGACTTCCTTATCAGCTTCACCTTCATCGTATTCATCTACCGTTTGGTTTGCTGATTCGAGATTAGACAACTTTTTAGGGTCTAAATGTGAACTCCACGTACATGCCATGTTATTGGAGCCAGTATTAACATAACTGAAATAAGATAAAAATAAAAAATAAAAAATAAAAATTAAAAGAGGGAAGAAAAGATAAATTTACTAGAAAACTTGAATTTCATTTAGTTGAATCGGAAAGGATAGGAGGGTTAACATGAAAGCAGAGCAACTAAACTATGTGGACTACAACCCTGAGAATAGTCCAAATACAAAAGAAAGAAAAACGAAACAACAAAATAAACTACCAAGACTCCTTCCTTGTGGGGAGAGGAGTGGCTTCCCAGTTAGTGAGCTTGATGTTTGGCCCGACGAACTGCACATCTGCATGGCTAGGGCCTTCACCCATCTGAACCATGTTTACTTCATGAAACATTTTCTTGAGACCTTGACATATTTCATCCACATCCTTGTTAGAATATGGGTATTGATTTTCTTCCTTTTGAGCTTTCGTGAAAGATTGGCTGATGTGTGGAACCGGACTTGTCAATTTCCAATCCTTCTTCTTCTGCTCTCTTGCCCATTTTCTATCTGCTGCGGTAGGCTTAAAACCTAAGCCAAAGGAGTCACGGCTACCACATGGATCCACGGGGTTTATAATTCCTTGCAGCGAAACCCCTAATCCTTTTCCCGGTTCATAACCATTTTGTAGCATTTGGATAGCCACCATGATTGAAGTAGAAGAGAGATGAGGCCCCGGAATCGGCGTGCCTTCCACGACTTGATCAACTGTCACGATTTCAAAGGCTTGATATATGGAAGATTCACAACCCCCCTTTGTTTCGATACAGGGTACAGAAGGATCTCGATGTATGGGAAGGTCATCCTCTCCATGTACAATGATTTCCTGATTGTCGTGTTCAAACTTAACTACTTGATGCAGAGTAGAGGGTATGGCTCTGGCCGTGTGGATCCATGGTCTTCCTAAAAGCAGGTTGTAGGAAGTATCCATGTCTATTACTTGAAAGGTGATCGTAAACTCAACTGGTCCAATAACCAAAGTAAGATCTACCTCACCAATTGTGTCTCGTTTCGCACCATCAAAAGCCCGAACACACACATTATTGGACCGAATCCTATCTGGGCTGATTTTTAATTTTTGCAAAGTAGAGAGAGGACAGATATCTACTCCTGAACCTCCATCGATCATTACCCCTTTTATGTAATATCCTTCGCATTTGATAGTCAGATGCAAAGCCTTGTTGTGACCAGAACCTTCTGTGGATAACTCATCATCAGTGAAAGTGATTCTATTTGCTTCAAATATTCTACGAACCATCCTTTCTATTTGACATACCGTAGTTTCCTTCGGGACGTATGCTTCATTCAACAACTTAACCAGTGTCTGACAATGTTCTTTAGAATGTTGCAGCAGGGATAATAATGATATTTGAGCCGGGGTTTTCCTCAATTGATCGACAATGGAATAGTCTTGGGTTTTCATTTTCTTCAGAAATTCCTCGGCCTCTTCATTTGTGACAGGTGTTTTCATTGGCCCTTGACTATCTTTAAACTGTTTTGGTCTCCTTAATTCTTCTGGAACATAGCATCTTCCCGATCGAGTCAAACCCCCTATTTCGTTTGTTTCTTCCATGACCTCTTTTCCTTTGTACATCACCGTGGTTTTGTTGTAGTTCCATGGGATGGTTTTCAAGCATGTCATTGGGAGCTGTGCTGCGTGTCTTATGACAATGGGTTCTGTTATCTTTCTCATGTTGTTGTGCTGTTGGTCGAACCCTGCGGTACCACTCGAAACATATAGTTTTGGCCCATCTTGTGTTATTCCCTTTAGCTTTGCAGGAACATACAATACCATCTTTTCTGAATCTCGGGGTCTTATAATGGAACTCGCTCCTTTCACGATCAGTGGTTCTCTTGGCATATACTTCAGTGCTTCTCCCTGGTTTTCCTTCAAGGCGCCTATTTCTGGCATTGCTTGGCTTGTTGGCCTGCAGTCTCTATCGTTAAAAATCATCCCCACGATGTGTGTGTTACTGTGATTAGGAAGTGGATTGTCGGTGACATTCGGTGCTTCTTCTTTTTGTATTACGATTGCCTTACTTTTGATTAACTTTTCAATGGCTCTCTTCAGACTCCAACAGTTTTCGGTACTGTGACCTTGGATGTTGGAATGGTACTCACACCTTACATTAGGATCAAACCAACTTGCATTCGGATCCACTTTGAAAGGCAAAACAAGTTCAATCCATCCTAATTTGACCAATTTCCGCAACAGGCTCGTATATGATTCTCCAATTGGGGTGAAGTTTTCCTTTGGCCTCTGTTCTCTTGTATAGTCTGCCGTAACATACGGATTACGAGGGGCTTGTAAATTCGGCTGCCGCGGACGAAAACCTTGTGGCGCAGGTGCCCGCCATTGTGGACGCTGCGGAGGTCGGGCGTACGCTTGAGCATTAAGAACAGCAGGTTGAGGCGTATAATAATGTTGAGGAGGGCTGGGTTGTCCCTGTTGGACATGAACGTAAGGGGAGTTCCGTCCCCTTTGGGCATTGCCCGGTCCTGACGCCATCATGGATCCTTCCTCCTTCTTCTTCCGATTTCCGAAACTACCTGATCCACTTTGAATGGCTTGTGTAGTGGCCCTGAGGGCGGTTTGGCTCATGATTTTTCCTGATTTGATGCCATTCTCCACCATTTCCCCAATTTTTGTTGCTTCGGCGAAAGGTCTACCAACCGCGGCTAGTAAATGATGAAAATAATCGGACTCTTGAGTTTGGAGAAAAATGTCGATCAGTTCCTGGTCCTTCAGTGGCGGCTTGACTCTAGATGCCTGTTCTCTCCATTTTATGGCAAACTCTCGAAAACTTTCAGATGGTTTTTTCTTCATATTAGCAAGAGAAGTGCGGTCAGGGATGATATCGAGATTGTACTGAAATTGTTGCACAAAATCTTGAGCCATATCATCCCAAACGTGCCAATGGGATATGTCTTGATCGATAAACCATTCGGAGGCTATTCCCGTCAGACTTTCTCCGAAATAGGCCATAAGCAGCTCCTCTTTCCCTCCTGCTCCTCTGAGTTGATTGCAATACCTTTTTAAGTGGGCCACTGGGTCCCCATGACCACTATATTTGTCGAATTTAGGGGTCTTGAACCCTATCGGCAAATGAACATTAGGGAACATACACAGGTCTTTGAAAGAGACGCTTTTGTGTCCTCCCAATCCTTGTATGTTTCTCATACTCTGCTCCAGACTCCTCACTTTTCTAACTATCTCTTCTCGTTCTTCATTCATAATAGCCTTCTCAATCATGATATGAGACTCAGGCTGATGAGTGGGCTGATATGAATTTACGGGTTTGAATGCCAATTCAGGAGGATAGACTTGATCATGATTTAGTTCGTTGATAGGCTTTTGTATCATTGATGGAGGATTTATATTAGTTGTCACGGCCGGAATGAAAAGTGGGTTGTTCGTGAATGATGGATTTGGAGGACGCATGGTGGATGTGCCAGCAGCGCTAGACACATTAGCGTATGGACCAAATCCAGGCGGATAAAGTGGATCATCGACTTGGGCTTGAGTAGAACTGGGAAGATTCGCATCTGAAAGGCCTGGAATCGAGGAAGGCGGGGCTTGTCCATTCGCCCAGGCCTGATACATTTCTGCAATTTGTTGCTTCAATAACCTATTTTTCTCCAAAGATGCGAACTCTCGTGGGACTAACTGATCTCGACCTTCTTCATTATCAGATTCTGTTCCATCTTTTCAAGTCATCTTCCTTTTTCCTTTATACCTTGTGTTGTACGGGTGAGAGGCTAGCTTGACCACAACCAACCACCTTATTCTCTCTCTCTTTACAACAGAAACAAATATGTTAGGATTTAGGGATATATATATATATTTTTTTTTATTATTCATAACTAACTCAAATGTCATGCACCTAAATAATTTCCTTCCTGAAATGGACTTAGGAAAACCCTCTTGTTTCATCCCGGCTTTGGTGAATTAATTTTTTTTCATTATTTAATGCCAACATCTTAAAATTATTACCTGGAACTTGAAAAAAAAAATATTTGATCGCACCCGCCGAGGGTTGCCTACGTATCATGTTTTACATGAATCAGATCATCACGTAGTTCATGGATATGGTAAACATATATATATATATAGAAATAAGGAGAGTGAACTTGAAACAAACACGAAATTTTCCATGCATTTCCAACTGTTCTTAAAACAAAGCTTTAATGAAAGGAAACTAAAATTATCTAAAACTAGAACAGACTCAGAATGCTGGAGAAATACTGGAAAACCTATAAAGAAACTAACTCTAAGAAAGCAAGGACTTGAATAATTATCATCAAGATGCCTTCCAAAGATGTCTTGCAACTTAATCCTCTCTCAGACTTGAGTAGATCCTGGATAATGCTTTTGGCAGATGTGGAGCGAGAGCGCGTGCTTGACGTCCCAGATTTTCATCACCTTGGTGAATATACTTAGCATAAACATTAATCAAGGTTTCACTGAGCTGAAGTACTTCTCCCCTCGCCTCGATCATACTCTCATGGCAGTTTTGCACCCAATGCTGCGTAGTGAGGACGATATGCTTTAGGTCTTCTTCTCGTTTATGAAGGTCATCGATCTGATAGTGAAGCGCCTGTCGTTCAATCATCCACTGATTTTCCTTAGCTTCGACTTCCTTTTGAAAAGTCGTGAAGCGTCTCGCTATTTCTCTTTCCCGTTCCATGGAAGCTTTTAGCTGAGCCTGAAGCTTCGACTGTATACTTATCAGTGAGGCCTTCTCTTTCTCAAAATCACTCGATTGTTGCTCCATAGCACCGACGACAATATCCAGGTCTTCTTGTAGGGAATGCATGGCAACACGGTTCTCTCTCTCAATCTCCTTACGAACCGACCTAATTCTGGCCTCAAATTTCGCCTCATGGTGAACCAATTCTTCTCTAGCGCTTTCCAAATCATTATTTAAGACGTGCAGAGTAGACTGATAGTTCTCTTCTATCTCTCGTCGAGCCTGCTTAATTCTGACTTCGATCTCCGCTTCTCGATCCACTGGCTCTCTGGCCGACCTTTCTAGCATAGCTTTAGGAGGAAGCTGGTCACGAAACCATGGAAGATACCAATAGTCTACCTCGCCCTTGTCGCGGTCTTCCACCATATGATCGAAACCCGAAAGTACACATCCTCCCCAGATCTTAAGTATCTCAGTCTTCCTTAGAGAGATGTCAGGGAGGAATTCGTACATGAACTCTTTCATATCCTCGACTGGCGGTATATGCTGACATCGACCGAATTGTCGCATGACTCTTAGTGGAACGTAGGGCTGAACACCTCGGAGACCCATTAAGACGATGAAGGGTCAGAAAGTAGACATATATATCACCTCTTTTGAGGGGAACCAATGATAATTCCACACTATCTTGTCCGCCGTCAACCCCTCCAAGTACTCCTTCCAAGCTCTTATTCCTTCGGGGAAGTTTTGGTTCTCCATCCTTTTCTCGTGGCCCTTGATATAATCATTTCACTCGACTCAAAAATCCACAACGAATGGATGGTAACGAATATGCTCGAGCATCCATAACTGCAGTAGAATGTTACATCCTTCAAAATAGTTCGCTGCACTTTTGCACATCATCAGGGCCCGATAAATGTCTGCCAAAATCATGGGCACGAGGGTGACCTTAGGATTCTTCTCAAAAGCGGTAATAAACGCAGCCAGATTGGTGCTGATTTTTCCTCCTCTCTTTGGAAATACCATGATTCCCAAAAAAGCCACTATGAATGCTTTAGAACTGTGTTTTTTCCAGGTTTGGTAGCATCCCCCGTTGTTAAGTTCTGATTTAAACAACTCGAATCCCCTTTCTTGACCATATCTTTCGTATAAAAATTCTAGACGAACCCATCCATTTTCTAGGCAGCCTCCTATGTTCTTCTTTTTTATGTGCAATAGCTCGAAAAATCTTTCGGAAGTGACATGCTTCAGTATCATAGGTTCTCCTTGATGAAGGTTCTTTCCCTTTCCAATAAACGCCCCTATTTCCTCCAGTGTGGGAGTAAGCTCAAAGTCGGAGAATCGGAATACGTTGTTTGAAGGATCCCAAAACTGTACCAAAGATTCTATCACGTCTCTTCGTGGTTCAACATTCAACAGACTCCTTAAAAATCCCAAGTGTTTATATACTTCTCCCTGTTCATAGTCAGTCATATTGTCATACCATATCCGCAATAGCTTTGGAACTTTATCCAACACCATGAAATGGGGTATTTCGTCATCCCTCGGCCTCTTGTCACTCCTTCCAACCGAGTTCATATTGCCCTATAGGATAATGATGGCAAATAAGAATTCTATTCTAAATCTCTTAAAGCAGGATAAAAATAATTTTTGAAAGAAGTTGACGAGATGACACAGAATAAGATTTCAAAATGAGCATGAGAAAATAATAACTGACAAAACAGGAAGTATCCAAGTCTTCTCAAACACTCTGGAGTAGAGACAATAATTTGATGACGTTTGAACCAGACAGATTAAATTATTAAAATAAAATAGTGGACCAAATTATTTAAAATGTTTGACAAAAATGGGCTCTATGATATTCCTGAGAAAGATTTTAAAACCAAAGAAAACAGACATAACGAGACCATGACGTTAAAACGCCATAATCTCTAAAAAAAAGTTCTATGTAAAATCTTATATATTTTTTAAAATAAATTCTTAAAAATTTTTATTTAACCCCTTTTTCAGATCAATTAATTCACTTAAAAGCCGGTCAACATTCGATATGGCGTTTCCTATAATGCAACAAGTAGCACATAAAATGTACATGATGGTCTCAAAAGGTGAAACCTGACCTAGACGGACCCGACCCCAGGGTCGAGCCCCACTAAGTCAAAAATACACATGATACAAATAGATCGCAGTCTATTAGGGATAGCCATGTTCAAGTCCAGTTATGTTAGGTTTGACCTGGTGGAGTTAGGTATCTAGACTGTCAATGAAACGAGCGGACAACTCGAGTCGGCAAGGGACAGCTTTACCGGTAGCAGGGCTTTCCGGCCTCACTATTGGTCCCTTTCCGTCCTAAGTCATGGGTGACTACAGAATCCTTCCCAGGAGCGTTGCCGCATCTCTGGTATCTCAAGTTCGGGAGTGTATACCGCATCTCCGAATATACAGTATCTCAGAAGACTCAGATGGGTGTGCGAGAGAAGACAATTTATATTGCAATTCAAATAATATCAAAGCGATAAACATGCAGGCAAAGAACACATTTAGGCTAACAATATACAATAGCAAAATTAAATAAAGCCAATTAAGTCAATATAAAAGCTCGAATTCTAGTTGTTTCCCCAGCAGAGTCTCCATCTGTCACACCCCTCTTTTCTACCGCGTCCGACCCCCGCTAGGGAGTTGGTTTTGGAGAAAATGGGTCTTTCCAATTATGGGGACGTTTTGAAAAGGGTTTATTTTATTTAC
>NW_025888533.1:0-2293 GCF_002878395.1 Capsicum annuum | reverse complement strand
CATCCTTGCTTGACACACTTTTGCTTAAATCGCATGAATCTCAACTTTTGGATGCCAAGTTGTCTATTTGTTTGAAGAAAAGAGAGTGTATGTGCTTAAATGCTTTGTCTTCACCCGTGCATGTCTTTATACTTGATTCTTTCCTAGACTACCTCTTTGCCTATGATGACATCCATACTAGTTTCGGGTTTGCATTAAGTAGAGGTATAGGTTTTGTTGGTTGGCCCACTTATTTGAATGACAAAGTTATGTGGGATTGGTGGACTTTGATACCAATAGTGGCACCACATTTGATGAGGCCACTTGAAGAGGTAATGAAACAATTGTGCTTTATGGTTCCTAAGACAAGGGTAGCCTTACTTTTTGGACTTAGTGATACCATTACAACCTTTGTAGTTTCTTTATCTCTTGATACTTGTCATAGCCATTTCCTTTGTAACATTCTTACTAAACTTTTCTTGACTAATACAAAGGATTCATGGTTATATCTCAAGTATGAACCACTTGGCATGATGATGTTATTTGTTGTACTAACCCTAACTCTTATGCCATGAGGAAGTTGTGCTTGTTTGTCCTTTCTTTAGTTTTGCAAGGTATGAATTCGAGGTCGAATCCTTTTCAAGAAGGGGAGGATGATACGAGCCAAATGACCATCTATGCTTTTGAAGACGTCATTGGATGCCAATGCATAAAGACTCAAGACTTGGTCACCTCGAGGACACAAGAACATGCATGGAGGACCCGTTTTGAGCATGCCATAAGGTAAACCCGTGTGTGGAAGATTGCTTGGGGGCTTACCTTTGATGCCAACCCAAGACTACAAGTGTTGAAGAATAACCCTACGGTTGTGGAGCATTGAAGAAGAACCCTTCATTAAGGGTGTTTTGGGGATCACACTTTGTTAGAAAGACACTTCATGGACACCCCTTTCATTAAGGGCATTGTGGTCATTTTTGTTATGTAATAAGCTAGCCTCTATATAGTCTTCTATTAAGTCATTTGCTCTTTAGTTTTGAAAGGATAAATATGTGAAAGACTTCTTGTCTCTTTGAGAGTGTAACACCCTTAGTGTAGGGCTTGGAAAGGCCAATATTGTTCTTTGCTTGGAAACGATGGATCTTGAGGTGAATGTGACTTGTAGCTTGCCTATATGTGAGTCTATTATTTCTTTGCCACTTGATGATGATGTACTTGTTGTGAGTATGGATACACTAGTTGATCCTATTGATGACCGAATCGACCCTTCTTGTAAGATCAATTTATGTCCACCTAGTATTGAAACCATTGTGTTGAATGAGAGTACATTGTCTTGTGAAATTTATGTTGATCAACTTTTGTGTGAAAATTGCTCAACACTCGAGGATGTGTATGATGTGATTAATGAATCTCAAGTGTGTGATGATGTTGAAAATGTTGATCAAAGGAATAGGAGTGAACCCGTGAGCTTGCCCTTTGATTCTAATATTTACTTGGCTCATAGGGATAATTATGTGCCCCAAACATCTTTAAAACTTGATAATGAACTTTTAGAGAATGAACTTACTTGTTCCAAATCTGCCCGTGAGATAGGTCATGCTCTTTTTAGGTATAATATCTTATTTGAAGATGGTATAATCACTCCCAATGAACCTAGTGGTGAGAATAATGGTATAGCTTGTCTTGAAGTCTATAGCCTATATTCTAACCCACTATGGTGTGACAACATTCCTTCTAAAGATGGAAATCTCTTTTTGCAAGATGAAAGTACTCTTAAAGGTAAGGAATGTATAGTCCTTCTTGACAACCCGAGGGAAAACGTGTCATTGATTCCTTGGGGTAATGTTTCTAAATGTGCATCCTTGCTTGACACACTTTTGCTTAAATCGCATGAATCTCAACTTTTGGATGCCAAGTTGTCTATTTGTTTGAAGAAAAGAGAGTGTATGTGCTTAAATGCTTTGTCTTCACCCGTGCATGTCTTTATACTTGATTCTTTCCTAGACTACCTCTTTGCCTATGATGACATCCATACTAGTTTCGGGTTTGCATTAAGTAGAGGTATAGGTTTTGTTGGTTGGCCCACTTATTTGAATGACAAAGTTATGTGGGATTGGTGGACTTTGATACCAATAGTGGCACCACATTTGATGAGGCCACTTGAAGAGGTAATGAAACAATTGTGCTTTATGGTTCCTAAGACAAGGGTAGCCTTACTTTTTGGACTTAGTGATACCATTACAACCTTTGTAGTTTCTTTATCTCTTGATACTTGTCATAGCCATTTCCTTTGTAACATTCTTACTAAACTTTTCTT
>NW_025888532.1:0-8322 GCF_002878395.1 Capsicum annuum | reverse complement strand
TAATATGGATAGAAAAAACCTTAGAAAATTTAGAAAAAAGTACATGTGATAGTTTATATAATTTAAAAAACTCACTACGAGAAGAACAACACAAGATAATAAATAACATTGAAAATCTAGAATTAGATATACATTACAGTACAGATAGGATAAATTATTATACAGAAATTTGTAACTCTGCAATTACTACAGGATAAAATAATTAATGAATATATCGTACGAAAAAAGTAAATCATTAAAAGATATTGAAATAAAATTTAAGAAATATCCACGCACAAATAAAAATAGATTAACTAGAAACCTAATAAATCTATTAGATCTATTAAATATCCGCACCCCCTACAAATGGTATCAGAGCTCAGTAATTCAAAAAATACGGAAGTGAGATATATGTTAGAATTGAGTTATTTTTACTATAAATTATTAGAATTGAGTTATTTTTACTATAAATTATTAAATTAATTCTGCGAAGACCATTTAAAAATAGAAAAGCTTTTAGAAAAATTAAAGAATCTTTAATTAGTAATTATTCAGAATATGTAAGTCTAAATAAAACAAAAGAAAACCCACAAAGATTAACCTACTTAATTACACTAATATCTAGTATTGAATCAAAACTAATAATCCATTTAAAATCTAGAAGAATGAAACACATACTACCTAATTATGATAAAATTAGATTTAGATATTCACCAAGATATTATAAATATAATTTAAAATGAATAAAGTACAACAATACAAAGAATTAAAACAAATTATCTCTGAAAAACGTAAAGAATTAAAAATAAGAATAAAAAGACTACATTATAATATATTTGCCGGAGTTAGTAAAAATTCAATAGATACACAAAAAGATGAAATATCAAAATTAGAATCACAAATAGATAGTTTAGAATATATATATCAACATGAACTATTCACAATAAAATGAATAAAGAAGAATTTATAATAGATGAAAAAATATATGAAAATTATGAAGGATCAAAAATAAAAATAGTATTTTCTAATCTAGGACGAAGATATAAGAAAATAGGTGAACATTTATATCTAATGTTAGAAAAAAAAAAGAATTAAAATTAGAAGATAAATGGACAGCAATGGTAAGAATAGAAAAAGAAAATGAAGAGATAGATAGAAAAAAGGAAATAGAAAAAATAAAACAACAAACTACGGAAGAAATACGAAAAATAGAAGAAACTAAAAATAGTAGGATTGCTGAACTAGAAAAAGAACTACAAATATTAAAAAAGTTGTATGAACAAAGACAAAAAGAAAAAGAAGAAAAAGATAGAGAACAGAAATTACTGAACGAGATAAATCAATTTAAGGAAAAATTAGAAATAAAAAATGAAGAATTAGAAATAAATAATATAGATATTGAAGAGACAGATAATTATGAGTTCGAAGATAGTGAAACATATACAGAAATATTAACAAATACAAAAAATTTAGAAATCAATGAAGAACAAAAAGAAATTAATGAGGAAAACTTAGAAAATACCCACACGGAAATAAATACTCTTGATAAAAAAGAAAATGAAAATATAATACCTAAAACAACAGAAATAAGAAAACCTATATATTATAAGAATAAGTTTAAAAAATATAATGAATATGATAAATGGATACCAAAACAAATAGTGAATAAAAATTATAACTTTTTAGACATAGACTGTGTAATAGATACAGAAAAAACAATACAATTATGGATAGGATATATGACAAAACAATTATTAGATAATAATATAAATATAACAGATGCACCGGAATATATAGAAAAAACACTAATAGGATCAGTAAAACTATGGTTTTCAAATTTAACTGAAAATAGCAAAAAAGTATTAAGAACTAATAAACCTATAGAAGGAACATCATCGACAACAACTAAACTAACCCCTATAGAATTATTAAAAAAATATGAAACAGCTATAAAAGATGAATTTGGTAGTACGACAACAATCAAAGAAGAACAAAATGAAGAAAAAGATACAAATAGAAATTTAATGTTAAAATTAGCAATATGTAATATGTGTTATATAGATGAATATACTTGCGCATTTAAAGAATATTATTACAAAGGAGCATATAGTATAGAAGAAAGTAAAGAAATAAGAAAATTATCTTTTAATAAATTACCCGAGCCATTTAGTTCGAAAATAATAAAACGTTGGGAAGAAGCAAAAATAGTAGATACGTTAGGAGCAAGAATAAAATTTTTACAACAATGGTATAGAAACTTATGTGAAAAATATAGAGAAGAATTAAAAATGGAAAAAACATTAATAAGAAATTTAGCATGTTGCAAAAATAAAATAGCACCCCAATTTGGATGTGAAGAAAGATATTATAAGAAAAGAAAAAGACATAAGAAATATAAAAAATATAAAAAATCAAAATATAAATATAAGAAACCAAGAGAAAGATATTATGTAAAAAATTATAAACATAAAAGACCATATAGAAAGAAGAAATCTATAAAAGAATGTACTTGTTATAACTGTGGAAAGTTAGAACATTTAGCTAGAGATTGTAAATTACCTAAAAATCCAAAAAATAAACAAATATCAGAAATAAAAATCGATAATACAGAATATATGCAGATAGATTATATAGATTATGAATTAGAAAGTGAGGATAGTATATATGAAATTTCAGAAAACGAAACAGATAATGAAATAGATAGTGAAATAGATGAATCAAATGACTGAAGAAGATATAAAAATAATAACAAAGGAAGAATATTTAAATGATGAAGGAACGGAACAAAAAATAATATTTGACAGTAATATATTTGATGAAATAAAAGGAAAAGAATTAGATTTAAGTGTAGAAAAAATATTTAAAATACCAACAATAAAAAATATGTTTACTAGGAAAAAGGATGAATATTATGTAGTATGCCAAAAAGAACATGTAATAGACTGCAGATATGCAAAAGGAAAAGCTAGTATACCACTGGTAACAAAAAGAATAATTAATAAAGAAATAAATGATATAAAAAATAAAGGAGATCCAATAAAATATGTACACCTTGGAGGTACAGAGATATTAATAAAAACATGTTTTAGAGAAGGAATAGATACACCAATAGAATTATATTTAGCAGATGATAGAATTATAAAACCTATAGAAAAAACCATAATAACTGTCGTAAAAGGAAATCTAATATATCAAAAATTTAAATTTATAATAAGTGCAAATTATTCAGTAGCAGTAACAGATAGAAATATAGATAAATTATTAGTATTATATTGGAAAATATCAGGAATAGAATTAACCCCAGGAAGTAAAATATTCACAGCAAGATGTAAAAATCTATATGTATTAACAACAAAACATAAAATAACAAGAAAAAATAAGATTAACAAAATACAAATAGAAAGCCCATTCGAACAAATTGTAAAAATAATAGATTATAATGATTATAACTATAGAGACATAGATACAGAAGAAAATTTAGAAATAGTAAATGATAGAATAAGTACAACGAAAAGAATAGCTAATGAAAAACCAGAATCATCAAGCTCATAAAAAAGAACAAGTTATGAAACAAATTCAATAAGTAATTTAAACTAATATTACATAATAGGAAAAATAAATGAAAAAGAATATCTAATACTTTTAAATACAGGACAAGAAGAAAATTATATAGCAAAATATCTAGTAAAAAATGAAGAAATAAAGACCGACAATGATATATGCCCAGATCTACCAAGAAGTTTAATAAATAATAAAAATATAGCAGAAAAAGAAATAATAATAGGAGTTAGAAAAATAAAAATAGAATTCGAAGTAAAGGAAGAAATGCAAAAAGCAGATATAATATTAGGAATAAAATGGTTAGGACAAGTCAAACCATATAATATAGAACATACACAATTAACCTTAACATATAACCAAGAAAAGTTATTCTTAAAAAGAGTCTTAACATGAAATGAAGATATATGTATTAATGAAGATAGTAGTAGAAGGATATTACAGTAAATATTATAAGCCTATGATAGATACAGGAGCAGAAGCTAATTTATGTAGATATAATTGCTTACCAGAAAGTAAATGGGATAAATTAAAAACACCAATAATAGTTAAAGGATTTAATAATGAAGGAAGCTTAATTACTTATAAAGCTAGGAATGTAAAAATACAAGTATGGGATAAGATATTAACAATAGAAGAAATTTATAATTATGAATTAACATCAAAAGATATACTTTTAGGAATGTCATTCTTAGATAAATTATACCCACATATAATAACCAAAACAGACTAGTGGTTTACAACACCATGTAAACAAAAAGTAAGAGCAAAAAGAGTTAATAATAAAATAAGAAAGAAAACTGATTGGATAAAAGAAAGCGAAAAAATTACACAAAAGTTAGAAAATATAAAAAATACTGAAGATACAATAGAACTGGTAGTATTTTCGATAAATAAAACAGAAATAACTATATTTTCAATAAATAAAATAGAAATAATTCAGAAAAAATTAGAACAATTATATAGTGAAGATCCATTAAAAGGATGGGAAAAACATAAAACTACTATAAAAATCGAATTAATAGATAAAACTAGAATAATAACCCAAAAATCATTAACATATAATTTTGATGATTTAAAAGAATTTAAAATGCACATAGATGAATTATTAGAAAAACAATATATACAAAAAAGTAATAGTAAACATAATAGTCCAGCATTTATAGTAAATAAACATAGTGAACAAAAAAGAGGAAAAAGTAGGATGGTAATTGATTATAGAAATTTAAATGCAAAAACTATAGCATATAATTATCCAATACCAAATAAGATATTAAAAATAAGACAAATACAATGATATAATTATTTTAGTAAATTTGATTGTAAATCAGGATTTTACCACCTAAAGCTAGCAGAAGAATCTAAAGAATTAACCGCATTTATGGTACCACAAGGATTTTATGAATGGAACGTATTACCATTTGGATATAAAAATGCACCAGGTAGATATCAACATTTTATGGATAATTATTTTAAACAATTATCTAATTGTATAGTGTACATAGATGATATATTATTATATACAAAAACCAAAGAAGAACATTTAACATTATTAGAACAGTTCACAGATATAATAATCGGGAATAAGTCTAAGCAAAAAGAAAGCTGAAATTATGAAAAACCAGATAGAATTTTTAGGAATACAAATAGATAAAAGTGGAGTAAAAATGCAACAACATATAGTACAAAAAATAATAAATTCGAAAGAAGAATTAGATACAAAAAAGAAATTACAATCATTTTTAGGACTAGTAAACCAAGTAAGAGAATATATTCCAAAATTAGCAGAAACTTTAAAACCACTACAGAAAAAAATTAAAGAAGGATGTAGAATATAACTATAATGAAGAAGATAAAAAACAAGTTCAAAAAATAAAAAATTACTTTGTAAAGAATTACCAAAATTACAATTTCCAGATAAATATAGAAAATTTATATATATAGTAGAAGCAGATGCTAGTGAATATAGTTACGGAGGAGTACTTAAATATCGATATAAAGCAGAAAAAATAGAGCAACATTGTAGATACTACTCAGATACGTTCAACGAGACAGAAATAAAATGGGAAATAAATAGGAAAGAATTATGTTCATTATATAAATGTTTATTAGCATTTGAGCCATATATTGTATATAACAAATTTATTGTACGAACAGATAATACACAGGTACGCTGGTGGTTAACAAAGAAAATACAAAATTCAGTTACAACAAAAGAGATTCGGAGACTAGTTTTAAATATATTAAATTTCACATTTACAATTGAAGTGATCAGTACTAACAAAAATGTTATTGCAGATTACATATCAAGACAAAGCTACACAGACTGAAATAATAGAAGAAGATACTCTAGAAAAAATACTTAACACCCTAACTACGCTTTTAATGAAAGTGGACAGTATGGGTAATGAGATAGAAAAGCTAAAGACTAATGAAGATGAACTGAAGTCTATAGCTACAAATCAGCTAACTCAGCAGTGTGCAGAGCTATGTCGATCGGAAGACATTAAAGTTCCAGAGCTAGAAGGAGACGTTGGGATACTCCATAAAACCCATAACATTTATCAATCTACTTCTGCAGGTACAAGCAAAGGAGTTAATCGACCAAAATACCAGAATATAAATATGAATAAAATATTTGAAAAACCATTTACACCAAAAACACAAAAAGATCACTTATTCATACCCCCACAAGTTAGCACATATCGAGATAGCCTAAACCAAGACAAAAAAGTATACAACTACACCGCCCAGAAATACATAGAAAATATATACAGAGTACAAACCTTTCTAAACCATAACCCCAGAGCTACAAACATCAAAGAACCAAATACCAACTATATAACCCAAAAATTACAAGGATATAACAAACTAATTGCACTACCCAAAACTAACCCAAGCCTAGTTAAAACCTGTTTTGACTATGGACTATTAAACACCATATATACCTAAGACGGAGAAGAATTAACAGCTATGGAAGAATTATACAAGATATTCACCACCTACAAAAGGATAACAAAAGGAAATTTATTTTATATAAAGTGTTATACTGCACCGGCAGAGATATTATATGACGAAATAAAACCAGTTATACAAGTTGTAAAGATAGGATTAACTAGAGATATGATTATACCAGAAGATATTACGCAGCAACCGGAGATACCCAGAATTGAGATACCGGACTTCTACGCAAATAAATGACTTATTGGACTAGCTACGATCATTCAAGAACTAGCAAATAATTATACTAATGGAAACCCAATATGGAGCTATTATTCGAGAGATCATCAAATGATTTACTCAAATTCAAAAGAGCTACGACAAGCAAATATGGAAGACGTCAGACAATGGATAATGACACTACTCAACCCATAAAAACAATCTACCGCAAGAGCAATTAAAAAAGGATTTATTTCAGACGGACTATTGACAAGATATTGTAAAATAATTGGACACAAATATCCAGATCACCAATGTTCAAGGTGTAATGGAGAAGATAATATTATTCCAGAAGTACATCTAGAATAAAAGAAGACAAGATACCAACTGGAAAGATAAGATAAGAAGCAATAATGGAGATATAGCAGATAAGACAAAATCAACGGAGACAAGATACTGTTGCATTATTGTACAAAGTCTTAACTATTGATTGAATTATTGTACAAATAGACTTTTACGTAAAGATGTAAACTTGTAGGAAATTAAAGGCTAGTAGGCTAGTTAGTAGCCTAGCCCCTTTTGTTGACTTTTTAGCTTTTAGTTTTACAATTTTAAAAAAACGTGTGTAAAGTTTGATTGTAAAGTTACTTTTCGTTCTATAAATAAAGAAAGCAGAAGGCATTGCAAAAGCAAGCCTTCATGCGTTGAAGCAAAGATTCTCTCCACTCAACAAATATTTTACTCAGTTAATTAAATAGACATATTTCAATGGAAAAAGCTATGGAGGAACAAACTTCAGAAATATCAAAATTACCCGAACAGGTATATTTATTTATGATTATGAATAGCTAAATTCATAATTTCCAACAATCATGATATGATAAAATAAATTCATATTAGTTACTTTATAGTAGAATTATTCGAAGAATAATATGTTAAGAAGTTTATTAACAAAGAGGAAACGGAGAAAGATCCCTAAGGACTATGCCATCCTAAAGGTGAAACCAATGAGGCAAGAAGCCGTGGCGGGGAGTAACCAGAGTAGAGGCGCTGTTTAAGGGAAAAAGTATCCGGATTACCATGTTAATAGTGACCGAAGAACATATTATTTAAGAATAATCTAGTATATAGTAAGCTAAGATGACCATATTTTGTTATGTACATGGTTGGAGGGAATATTTTGAAAAAAGCAATTTTATGAAAATGAATGATTATTTATCTGATGTGATGGTAGATAAATTCAAAATACTTATTTTGTATGCACTTAGAGATATAAAAGTAGCAGATATAAGAAAAATGATATTAGAAAAAGCTTTTGGTAAATATTACATGACTAGAGTAAATTATATACCATATCTACCTAACTACTCTTACAAATACTTACGATGATAAGTTACATAGAATTTTTAGAAAAAGATATAAGAAACATACAGTTACTAGAAAAACAGATAAAAATAAATATAGACAAATACATGGAAAATAAAGATATAAAATACATAGAATTTTTTAATAAAAATATGCAAAAACTACTAAGGCTAAAACAAACAACTACAAAATATTATAATAAAACCAATTTTAAAAGATAGATCATTTAGATTATCTTAAAGTTTTAATCTTATATATACT
>NW_025888531.1:0-1680 GCF_002878395.1 Capsicum annuum | reverse complement strand
ATAGATAGATAGATAGATAGATAGATAGATAGATAGATAGATAGATATATAGCATCCATCATCCATCTTCTTCTTCTTCTCCAAATTAAAAAATCCCCAAATTGAAAATTCCAATTCTAATTCCAAGTTGCTAATGAGTTTCGAACGATTAACAATGGCTGAAATTTCTTCTCCTTCTTCTTCCCCAATTCAATTCAACCATCGAATCTAATTATCGACCTCAAATCTAAGTGTCTGATCACTCAAACACTTACCCTCAAATAAAACTCAACTGAACAATACTCACATTGTCCATCACCATCACAAGCATCACAATCACACGAAAATCTCATACTCACAGCACGTTCACTCGTTAATGGTCTTAAACTTAAACGATGTGAAATAAACTCATCATTTAAGATGGAAGAATTCACTTCGATTTCTACGAGGTCAATTGCTATGGTTGGGACTTCGGCTATCATTATACGACGAAGTGTGTTAGCTATGCTGGAATCTGTGTCTCGGAGCTCGAATTTCATGAAGTCAGGTTTGACTTCGCGGATTTTGATATGGGGGAGACGTTGGTAAGAGACACTGTCCATTGTTGTTGTTGTTTGAGGATTGAGGTTGTTGTTGGTGTTTTGATGGTTTTAGTTTTGGGGGAAATTATATTAATACTGAGATAGAGGTTTTGTATTATGTGGGTAGTGTATAGAGTTTAGGTGTGTGTGGCAGTGTATCAAGCAATCGCCGCCGGAATTGCATCACCGGCGATGAAATTGACGCAATTTCAATGTCGCACCTTGTCTGCTAAACAAGGTAAACATCAAGTTCAAAAAAAGGATAAAACTTTTCTGCACATATAATTGGATTCCACGATGCAAAAAAGTGTATCTATAATTGGACATTGAAAAAAAAAAAATTGAGTTCATAACAATGGAGGTTTTGGACAACAATGGAGGTTTTGGATATTGAAGAAAAAAAAAATTGAACTCATAACAATGGAGGTTTTGGACATCAATGGAGGTTTTGAATATTGAATAAGAAAGAAAAGAATTTAAATTAAAAAGAAAAAGAAAAATTTATGTAAATAATAAATTTAGTATTTTTTCGTATCATGCCGATGTGGCGCTAACGTGGCAAGCGCGTGTGCAACACCACACCACATGCAAGTGGTATAATGCTTTACAGGGTGTAAAAAGTTTCACTTTTTTATAGTTTAGGTGTGTAATAGGTCACTTATATAGTTTAGGTGTGAATTCGATTTTTCTTGTGTAGTTTAGGGTGGAAACGATGCCTCTTCCCTTGTAGAAACTAGAGTCTAGAAACATTCACGATTTTAAAGTTTTGAAAATTTTAATTTCTGTTAAAGGAAATTCTTAATTGGCTAGCTGTTTAAAGTTATAGCAATATGCACTACCAAAAATTACCCCTATGGCAATGGTTCAAATTGTGTTGCTATAGGTATAAAAACCGTTGTCATAGAGCTAATGCAACGGTTTTATATGCGTTGCATATGTGAGCGTTGGGATAGACCTATTGCAACGACATTTGCAACGGTTACAGTAACTGTTGCAATAGGTGTACCTATTGCAATGATTTCTTCTACACCTATTGCGACGGTTCAAAATATCTACTGCAATGGTTATTTACCGTTGCAATAGAATCTATTGCTATGGTTCTTCGTCGTTGCAATAGATT
>NW_025888530.1:0-1286 GCF_002878395.1 Capsicum annuum | reverse complement strand
TTACTCTAAAGAGTTTTATTTAGTTCTTTCATTGTTCTAGTGTTGATGAATAGGGTATTTATTCTAGTAACAAGTCACCTAATACGTGTAAGGTCACAGATATTTTGTGAAATTAATCAATGTGCGAGCAAACGGACTCTTATACCACAATTAGTTAAAAAAGAAACGATATTTCCGCTTTTCAAAATGAATGGACTACTTTTATTTTTTAATCCGTTTTAGAAAGAATCGACCTTTTTCCTATCTTGATAAAATTTTAATTCTAACTTTCCACATGACGCATTTAAAATTAAAAAATTAAATGACATTTTGATATATTTGACGCAATTTTAATTTTAAACTACAAGATTCAATAATCTTTATTTTCTTAAATTTCGTGCTAAAATAAAATATGTCATTTATTTTTAAAATGGAGGGAGTATTTGTATCGGGTTATCGTATAGATCAAATGTGTTGGTGGGCGACCCGGTGGAGTGAATGGAATTTCAAATATAAACCCAAATTAGGGTGGTTTTGTTAAAATAGCCCAAAATAAAAAGGTTTTCTCAAAATAAGTCATATTTCCTTGGACGAAAATACCCCTGACTAATGGAGTAAATTACATAAATGATCCTCATAAGATAACAACTCCATGTTTATATCTTTCAACTTTTATTTTTTTTTTCTTTTTAATTTTACTTTGATTTTTATTTTTTATTTTTTATTTTCTCTTTTTATTTTTATTTTTTCTCAACCTTATTTTTTTCCTTTTTTCCTCTCAATTTTTTTCTTTTTTATTTTCCTTTGATTTTTTTTTCTTTCCTCTTATTTTTTGTTCTTTTTAGTTTTTCTCAAAACCCTTACTTTTTTATTTATACCTATCAACGTCTACTTTTATAAAAAAAGGTTTTTTTATTTTTCTTTGACTTTTATTTTTTTATTTTTCTTGACCTTTATTTTTATTTAATCTTTTTTTTATCAACCTTTTTTTCTCTTTCTCTCTCAACTTCTACATTTTCTTTGATTTTTATTTTTTTAAACACTTTTCGTCATTTTCTTCTTTTTTCACAATTTTTATTATTTGTGTTCTTTTCTTCGATTTCTTTCATTCAAGTTACATCTCATAAGCAAGAGCTGACACTATCACATTATAAATACATGCAAATCTTGCATCGTGGGTAAGACTTGGTTTAGAAAATTGTTGAAATTGAAAACTTTTGTCCAAGAGGCAATAATTTATTTTTTAATTGCACTAATTAGATTATTAACATATATGCAACTCTTGCCTCATGGGCAAGACTTAGTTT
>NW_025888529.1:0-2015 GCF_002878395.1 Capsicum annuum | reverse complement strand
AAATAATGTACTGAATATGTAAGGCAACATGTACTATATATGAGATAAAAACTCAAATGAAACCATGTACTGCTGTAGGGTAAAAGACCACCTTTATGAATATTGTGGAGTCATGTATCTTATAACAATTATGTTACTTTACTCTTATTACTTGAATAATCTGTGCACAGCATGTAATACAAATGACCAACTGATCAGTGGTAATTCTATATCAGGATCGACCCATGCTAGGCTTTCCTTTCACCCCTGGGATACCACCCAACTGAAGCAACTGTATACATGTATCTTCTTATTACTTTTGAGATGAATCTTTTGTGGTCGTAACATTTGAGCTATAAGACTATAAGCATGACAAATGACAAGTATGTGTCCATGTAACATCATATCATAATGAAAAGAGTGGGTTGTACAATTAGTGAAACATGTAGGACATAAACAACGTATGAACTTTATTTAGCTAAACAGAAGACTCATATGTCATGGTACCCAATGTATGTATGCAGCAGTGACAATGCTCGAATCTGGACACACAAGTACATGTTAAAGAGTGGAGTGGTTATGTCAAAGTTTGTAAAGATCTCTATGTGCCAATGAAGACTTTGGATTCCATGCCAACTAATAAGAGATCGAATAGCCTTACATACCTCGACATATCAACTTGTTTTTACGTCGAAATGACTTCTTTTATTCCAACTATTTATCTACAATATCGTGTTTTAAAGCTAGTATTAGCAGCTAATCAATGCATCTGGACAGCCCAATCTCACAAGACACAACACTTTGGCAACAAACGTATAACCATCAACTCAATGGTGTTATTCCGACTTTCTCAATTCTAACTGTATTCAACCAGTATAGATTATCATATACATAATGTATACAGCCTATATTAGTTCTATAACATGCTGGCAACAGTCCATAACTACAACACATAACCATTTTACAAAACGCTCAACTAAGAAGCACAACATCTCGTCGTCTCCCTACATTTCGTCGTTAACAATTCATACTTGTCCCAACTTTGAACCAGATGCCCCCAACATATATATACATCAAATAAACCTTAACATAGTCACAAAATAGCTCAAAACGTAGGGGAAACGTGAAACAACATCCCCCTCAACAAAACAGTCCAATACCAGTTTGGAAGCACATAAGATCATATAAGGATACTTGTTTCCAAAGAACTAGCAAAACAGTCCAGAAACCTTGGCAACCATATACACACTATAACATGTTAATAACCTCAACTTTACATCATATTAAAGTGAAAAATCAGGGTAAAAATCGTTCCAAAGCCAAGAAAACCAAACAACAACTTTCAGGACACAAGCTGTCCAGAAATTCCTGCACAGTGAATCAGCCAACTTATCTTGTTTTCCATGGAAAATTCATATCCAGTATATGGTTATTTTTACATACCTTAACTCCCAAGGTGTAGGTCTAATTCAAGAACTCAAAAAGTAGCCTTTGGTTGCCTTCCAAGGTGAAGAAATACCAAGAGAAACTTAGAGAGAAATTCTGAAATTTTTTGGTCTTTTCTTTGGTTAACCTAGAGCTCGGTTTTGGTCCCTTTTTAAGGAGACTTTAGACCGACATTCTCCTAATATTTGTAGATGATTAACTCAAGTTGGTCAATGACTAATTTTCCCCTTTCACTTGGGCCTTTTGGATCTCTAAATCAATGGGCTTTAGTGGCCCATTTCCTTACTCTTTCTTGCACTTTGTTTGGGCTCAATTTTGTTAGTAGTGAATGAATGTAGTTGGGCCTATTATATAAAACTCTTGGGCTGAACATCTTGGCCCAATATAATGTTAAACCATTGTCTTTAATAGCCTCCCTAACTTGGGCTTCGTTTGTCACAAGACTTGGAAAGTTTCGGCGTTAAGCCTTGTCTTCGTTCCCCTTTCTTTTTACTAACGTCTAGACTTCAAGTGAGTTCACTTATGAATGAATTCTTCTCCCTCATGTATATATAATTTTTAAGCTAAGCACACAGGTGACTCACCTGCTA
>NW_025888528.1:0-4407 GCF_002878395.1 Capsicum annuum | reverse complement strand
CCCAAAACGGGATGAATTTAATGGGTAGTGACGCGGTGCGTCACACTCTCCCCTACCTGATTTGGCGACGACCGCGGCGCCACATAGCTGCAAATATTTGTGGACCTTCTACTTGAACGGCCACAAGTCTTCGTATTTCTCCCACGATGCCTCCACGGGCGATTGTCCCTTCCAATGGACTAAGAATTGGGCACTTGAATTGCCCCAACCTTTTCCTCGAACCAATTGATGATCAATGATGTCCTCAATTTGTTTGTCCGTGGCAGCGGACGTCATGAAGATTTGGGCCCGACTAGACTTACCCCGCTCCACGTCTTCCTTGTCTTCGAAGTATGGTTTCAATTTGCTTGCATGGAAGACGGGATAAATCTTTAAATGCGATGGCATGTCCAGCTTATATGAAATTTTGCCAACCTTGGCAACAATCTCGAACGGACCCTCGTACCTTCGGATCAAACTTTGATTGACGCTCCTCAATGACTTGAATTGCCTCGGATTGAGCTTGACCATCACTTTGTCTCCGATTCGGTAGTGGACTGGACGGCGGCTACGGTCAGCAAATTTCTTCATTTTGCGGGCTGCTTCGTCAAGATACGACCTTGCCATATCGACTTGTTCCTCCCAAGCCTTTGCCATATGATAAGCACCCGGATTCCTCATTCCGGCGTTGACCGGTAAGGATTGTGGAGTGTTTGGTTGCTGCCCCGTTGCAAGCTCGAATGGACTACGACCCGTGGACTCACTCCGTTGCAAATTGTATGAGAATTGGGCCGTGTCGAGCAACCGTGACCAGTCCCTTTGATTGGCACTAACAAAGTGCCTCAAGTAGCATTCGAGTAATCCATTGACTCGTTCCGTTTGCCCGTCGGTTTGGGGATGGAAGCTGGTTAAAAAGTGCAGCTCCGACCCCAACAAGCTGAATAATTCCTTCCAAAATGCCCCCGTGAATCGCGGGTCTCGATCACTAATGATATGCCTAGGCACGCCCCAAAGTTTAACTACATCTTTGAGAAACAATCGGGCTGCCTCTTTGGCTTTGCAATTCGACGTGGCAGCTGAGAATGTTGCATATTTGGAGAAGCGATCAACGACGACCATGATTGTTCCGCAACCCTCCGAGTTCGGCAAACATGTGATAAAGTCCATGGTGACGCTGTCCCATGGTTTCTCGGCAGTGGGCAGCGGCTCAAGTAATCCACCGGGCGCCTTGTGTTCCACTTTGTCTTGTTGGCAAACAAGGCAAGTGCGAACGTATACCTCTATGTCGTCCCTCATGCGAGGCCAATAATAAGCTGCTTCTAACAAAGCCATGGTTCGCTTCTGTCCCGGATGACCAGCCCATGTCGTGTCATGGCCCTCCTTGATCAACAAGCGCCTAAGATTTTTCCATCTAGGCACATACACTCGCCTTCCGGTGGTGTATAATAATCCGTCCTCTTCCCAAAACTTTTGGGTCTTGCCTTTGCGTGCCAAATCAAGAAGTTGTTTGGCAACGGGATCATGTTCCATCCCTTCCTTGATGGTATCCAGCACACCACAGCTGGTCGTGCTTAACAGTGCCGACAAAACAACCTTGCGGCTTAGTGCATCGGCCACAACGTTTGCCTTTCCCGGTTTGTACTCCAATGAGTAATCAAACTCCGCCAAGAAGTCTTGCCATCGAGCCTGCTTCGGTGATAGTTTCTTTTGTGATTGGAAGTAGCTGGTCGCTACGTTATCCGTCTTGACAATGAAATGAGCTCCCAACAAATAATGACGCCAAGTCCTTAGGCAATGGACGATGGCCGTCATCTCCTTTTCGTGGACTGTATAGCGCCGCTCCGCTTCATTCAATTTTCTGCTTTCAAACGCTATCGGATGGCCCTCTTGCATTAGGACACCACCAATAGCAAAGTCGGATGCATCCGTTTGCACCTCAAACAGTTTCGTGAAGTCCGGTAAAGCCAAAACCGGTTCCTTGATGATGGCTGCCTTGAGGTTGTCGAATGCCCCTTGACACGTACTATCCCACTCCCAAGCACGATTCTTCTTCAATAAATCCGTGAGAGGAGCAGCAATATCCGAGTATCCAAGGATAAATCTCCGATAATAATTGGCTAGGCCAAGGAAGGACCGTAATTCGGGCACCTTCGTTGGAACTTCCCAATCCCGGATCGCCTCAACTTTGTCGCTATCCATTTGGATCTGCCCTTGGCTGATCTTATGGCCCAAGAATTGTACCTTCGGTTGTGCAAAAGTGCACTTCTCCCTTTTGACGCATAGCTCGTTTTCCCGCAGCATATTAAACACGATTTGAAGGTGCCTAACGTGCTCTTCCATTGAGCTACTATAGACAACAATGTCGTCCAAGTATATGACCACAAATTGATCCAAGTATGGCTGGAAGATTTTGTTCATTAGTGTGCAAAACGTGGCTGGTGCGTTGGTCAGTCCAAACGGCATGACCAGCCACTCGTAGGACCCATAACGAGTCACACACGTCGTCTTGGCTTCATCTCCTTCGGCTATGCGAACTTGATAATAGCCCTTCCTCAAATCCATCTTCGTGAATACTTGGGCTTGCCCCAATCGATCAAACAAATCAGCTATCAAAGGAATGGGGTATTTGTTTTTCACCGTGACTTTGTTGAGGGCACGGTAATCAATACACAACCGCAACGTCCCTTCCTTCTTCTTTTGAAACAAGACTGGAGCACCAAAGGGTGCCTTGGAGGGTCGGATATGCCCAGATTCCAGCAGCTCCTTGAGTTGTTTTCTAAGTTCCTCGAGCTCCGGAGGCGACATCCGATACGGGGCCATAGCTGGTGGCTTTGCCCCGGGTACCAGCTCGATCTCGTGATCAACCTCCCTTCGCGGAGGTAACCGTTTGGGCAGCTCCTCCGGCATTACATCTTTGTTCTCTTCAAGAACACGTTGGACACGTGATGGCACAAATTCAGCTTCTTGGCAGCCACCGATCTCCATCAATGTCGCAAGAAAGGTTGGTTCCCCTTTCTTGAAACCTTTAACAAGCTGCATGGCCGACAGACGGGTGCCGCTTTGAGTGACCCGAATAAGTGGAACGATGCAAGAACCACCTTCATCGCAAATGGCAAGTTGGTTGAGACGTGGCGAAATAAACTCGTTAATCTCATACCAAAAATCCAGCCCCAATACAATATCAAAGACATCCATCGGAACAACCGAAAAATCCGTCTCTCCCTTCCAACCTCCCAAGGTGAGACTCACCCGAGGAGCGAGGCCATTGACATTGGTAGGGAGACAATTGACGGTTTTTAACATGGAATCGCTGGTCACGAATGCAAGGCCAAGTTCTTTAGCCTTTTCTTCCGTAACAAAGTTGTGCGTTGCTCCGGTGTCCACCATAATGCGGACTGCTCGGCCATTCACCTTTCCATCAACAAATAATGACTCCCGAGCTCTCACGCTATGCTTCTTTGCGGCAAGAGCAGCGAGCGTCATGTGATTGAACAAAGCCATGTGGTTGAATAAACCAACGGCATGTCCCTTTTCTTTCTCCGAAGTGGCAGCTTGTGCTTCTTGCTCCCCAGAACTTCCGGCTTGCGCACTAGCTTGATCTCTCCGTGTTGCTGCAACCATCGCTCCCAACTTACTCAACGAAGGACAAGATCTCGCAAAGTGAGATGTATCCCCGCAAAGGTAGCAGCCACTATCGCGGTTAGCCACACCTTTCTTCTTCTCCTCGTAGTTCTTGCGGAACGACGATGGCTGGTTGCGTTCGCCTTTGAACTCACGGTTTTTGTTGGGAATAAACTTGTCTTTGCCTTTGTCCCCACGATCTCCCTTGGCAGCAATGGGCTTGTTCCGACTATCCTTCGACTTGGCATAATCGGCATGAAAATCAGTCAAGGATTCCGCCACTTTGATGGCCTCATCCACGGTCTTGACATTTCGCCTCCTCAATTCTTGTTTGGCCCAATTTTGGAGGCCATCAAGAAAGAAGAAGAGCAAATCTTCACTGCTGAAACTCGTCACAAGAAGTGAGAGTTTCGTAAACTCCCTCACGTAGTTATGAATGGAAGAAGTTTGTTTAAGTTCCCTTAACTTCCGTCGAGCCTCATCTACAACGTTTTGAGGGTAAAATTGTTCCTTCAACTCGTCCGTAAACTGATCCCAATCAATTATGGTGCAAAGACCCCTCTTCATGTCCACCTTTTTCCTACGCCACCACAACATTGCGACGTCACTGAGGTACATGGTTGCAATTCGGATCCTTGCTGCCCCGTCAACAATCTTGACGTGCTCAAAATATGACTCCAATTGCCATATGAAATTCTCTACGTCTTGAGCGTTCCTTTCACCCTTAAACACGTTGGGTTTAGGAGCCTCAATACGAACATCATGGTACGCCACGGAACCATGATTTCCACCAACACGGGCTGCTTC
>NW_025888527.1:34097-105538 GCF_002878395.1 Capsicum annuum | reverse complement strand
AGGTTGCATCCAAAATACTCAAAAACGTTCATATTCATGATCGTGCTTGTATCATCCTCTCCATCTTGAGAGGAATTTGACCTCAAATTCACAACACAAACCAAATGAAAATGGTACAAAACAGTCCACAAAATAAGAAAAAACCGAGAACACCGCATCTTCAAGTCTCGGTCAACATCTTTATTTTGCACCTTGGCTTCCTCTCCATCTTGAGATTTACCTTCAATCTCATCCGGCTCAATTGAGCTTAGCCAAAAGTTTCACTACAAAACAACAAATGAGTTAGTTGTAAAGAAAGGTCCTCACACTCTCTCTTTATTTCTTTGTTCTAAGATTCCTCACACTCAATCTCACAAGTATTGTATGCTTGATTGTACTCCGTGAGGTGTTGAGAGGTGAACCCAATGTTTACAACGACTCCAAGGAATAAGAAAGAAAACACACAAGGATATAAACACGAAGAACGGTCTCAAAACCAACTCACAATCTAGTAAATGGTCACTAGCTTGTAAGTTATATTGAAATCAATAAACAAAACTAAGGACACAACAAAATGAAACTAAGAGATCAAAATTTGATTTAAAAAATTATCGTGTGAACAGTAAATGATGACGCGGAAGCTGTTAGCATGGTGTAAATATTGTATATATTAATGTAACCATATATTGTTGTATATTAGTGTAATTACGTAGATTTGATTTTGTAGTTAAAGAGAATAATAGTGGCTTTAGTAGAGCAGATTTGGTGGGATAGAATAGCGGATTTAGAGGGATAGAAAAGCTGACCTTTAGGGATAGGAAAACGGATCTTTAGGGATGTAATCATTGAATATTTTCTATTTAATGACAAGACTCTCAATATTGAGAGGTATTCAGCAGAAAATTGACATGTTATTAGAGCTTTCTCTTGGTTTTCTTGTCTCGTAGAATTCATTCGTGGTTACTTTCAGTCATTTTGGAAAATTTTGGTTTTTTGTTGATTGTTCCTCAGTAATTAACACCTTGGACTTTGATCTTGATCATTTTGGTTATTTTTTTTGAGTCAGTGTTTTAAGATTTCATGAATATGACTTCATATCAGTTTGAATCATTTAGTGTTCATTTTATTGGAAAGAATTTTTTGTCATGAGAGTTTCAGTTTCAGTTATTTGTCACTGTAAAAAAATTATGGGGCCATATGATAGAGTCGATCCTGCTTAGGATCTATGGGGCCATATGATAGAGTCGATCCTGCTTATACTGATCCTACAAAATTAGGTGAATGGAAGATTAAAGATGCTCGGGTGTTGACATGGCTTGTAGGGTCAATTGAACCTCTTATTGTTCTTAATCTCAGGCCTTACAAGACAACTAAAGCCATATGGGATTATTTAAAAAGGGTTTACAACCAATATAATAGTGCTCGACGCTTTTACTTAAAGTATGAAATTGCTAATTACTCTTAAGGAGGTCTTTCTGTTCAGGATTATTTTTCTGGATTTCAGAACTTATGGGCTGAATTTACAGATATTGTTTATGCCAAAATACTTGTCGAATCTCTCCGTGTAATTCAACAAGTTCATGAGCAAAGTAAGCGAGATCCATTTTTGATGAAGTTACGCTCGGAGTTTGAGAGTGTTTGCTCCAATTTGATAAATCGTGACCCATCTCTCTCCTTGGATGTTTGTTTTAGGGAATTACTTTGTGAAGAGCAACGTTTTATCAGACAAAATGCTTTCAAGAAAGTTGATGATATTGTTGCTGCATTTGCTGCCCAAGGTAAAGAAAATAGTAGGGATATGACTAGAATTCTATGCTACATTTGCAAGGGATATGGTCATATTGCTAGCAATTGTGGCAGGAAGTTTTGTAATTATTGCAAACAACAAGGACACATTATCATAGAATGTCTCACACACCCTCAAAATTGCAAGGTTAGTGCTTTTCAAGTTGGGACAAATGGTTTCATGGTCCATCACAAATTCAAGTTGCCAATGGTAGTAATTTACCCATTTACCAAGGTTGGGGATATTACTAAGACTTTCAACAATGTTTCGTGTCACCAAAGCTCTCCACTAGTCTTATTTCAGTTGGACAATTGGTAGATAACAATTATGATGTGAATTTTTCTCGTAATGGTTGTCTTGTGTAGGATCAGGTGTCGGGGACGATAATTGTGAAGGGGCCTAAAGCCGGACGACTGTTTTCTATATGCTTTTCCATTCCCCATGTTCTATCATTTGCTTGTACTTTTACACCAAGTAAGGCTGAGGTATGGCATAAGCTCTAAGGACATCCAAATTCTATTGTGTCATCTCATTTATCAAATTTGGGTTTATTGGGGAACAAAAATCAATTTTCCACTGCTTTCTTTGATTGTTCTACTTGTAAATTAGGCAAGAGTAAAATTCTTCCTTTTCCTAATTTTGGTAGTTGTGCTACAAAGTGTTTTGATATCATTCATAGTGATGTTTGGGTATTTCACCAATTATTTCTCATGTTCAGTTCAAGTACTTTATGACATTCATAGATGATTATAGTCAATTTATGTGGGTGTAATTTCTTCATACCAAATATGAGGTATTTTCCATGTTCAAGATTATTTTGGCTTACATTAAGACTCAATTTTCTACTTGTATCAAATTATTAAGATCTGATTTTGGTGGAGAATATATGTCAAATGAATTCAAAAATTTTTTGCTTGACAAAGGAATTGTCTCGCAATGCTCTTATCCATATACACCACAACAAAATGGGGTCGTTGAGCGTAAAAATTGTCATCTTTTAGATGTCACTCGTACTCTATTGATTGAGTCCTTTGTCCCATCTAAATATTGGGTTGAAGCTTTGTCTACTGCTGTCTATTTAATTAACAGACTTTCATCTAAAGTATTAAATCTTAGTCTCCATATTTTCGTCTTTATCAAAAAAATCCACGCTATGATAATTTTCATACATTTGGTTGTATTTGTTTTGTGCATCTTCCTCCTTCTCAGTGTAATAAACTTTTTATTCAGTCTACTAAATGTGTTTTTATGGGTTATAGTACTTCACAGAAAGGTTTTCTCTATAATGATCCATGTTCTAATAAATTTCATGTTTTTAAAAATATTGTTTTCTTTGAGATCAGTATTTTTTTCCTACTCGTGTTGAGTCATCTCCTACTTCTCTTCTTCTTCCTAGTTTTGAGGATTTATCATCTTCTTCTAAGAGGTCCAAACCCAAATTTGTGTACGAATGCTGGTGGCCAACTTTACCCCTCCTGATATTGATCTGCCACCTGAAACTGCACCACAACTAGAATCTGAGAATTCTTCAAGGCCTGCTCCCCTTGAGCCCACTCGACGATCTACGAGAGTATCTCGTACTCCTAATTGGTATGACTTTTAATCTACTTTATCCACTATTTTTGTTCCAACTTGGTACTCACAAGCTTCAAGCATTAATATTGGCAGAAGGAAATGGAGGAAGAACTTTTGGCTCTCAAGGAAAATGACACATGGGATATTGTTTCATGTCCTTCAAATGTCCATCCAATTGGATGTAAATGGGTTTATTCAATTAAACTTCAGTTTGATGGAACTCTTGATCTAAACAAAGCTCGGTTGGTTATTCTTAGTAACAAGTAGGAGTATGGTGTGAACTATGAAGAAACTTTTGCATTGGTAGCAAAAATGACGACTGTGCGAACTATTGTTGCTATTGCTGCTTCACAAAACTGGACTCTTCATCAAATGGATGTCAAAAATGCTTTTATTCATGGTGATCTCAAAGAGGATATTTATATGAAACCTCCACCAGGTTTGTTCTCATTGCCTACGTCAGATGTATGCAAGTTGAAACGGTCTTTGTATGGATTAAAAGAAGCTCCCAGAGCTTGGTTTGACAAATTTCAGTCTACTTTGCTACAATTCTCTTTTGATCAGAGCAAATATGACTTATCTTTGTTTCTTTAGAAAATATCCACAGGTTGTGTTCTTCTTTTGGAATATGTAGATGACATTATTATTACAGGAACTGATTCTTCACTAATCACTAGCCTGCAGCAACAACTTAAGGATTGTTTTCATATGAAAGATCTTGGTACTCTTACATATTTCTTGGGTTTGAAAGTTCATCATGATTCATCTGGTGTGTTTCTATATCAACACAAATAAACCCAAGATTTGATTTGTTTGGCAGGTCTTCAGGATTTCTCCTTTGTAGATACTCCATTAGAATTGAATAAAAAGTATCGCCAAGAGGAAGGCGATCTTCTTCCTGATCCAACTATATTTCGTCAATTAGTTGGGAGCTTAATTACCTTACTATTACCAGGCCTGATATCTCTTTTGCAGTTTAACAAGTTAGTTAGTTTATGCAAGCTCCCCGTCATCTTTATTTGGTAGCTGTCCATCGTATCATTCGATATCTCCGAGGAACATCTAATTGTGGGTTATTCTTTCCTAATGGTTTGCCTATTCATCTTAATGCTTTGGGTGATTCTGATTGGGCGGGATGTATTGAAACTCATCGTTCAATTACTGTTTGGTGTATATTTCTTGACTCTTTGATATCTTGGAAGAGTAAGAAGCAAGATCGCGTGTCAAAATCTTTAACAGAGGCTGAATATCGAGCAATGTCTACTGCTTGCTCCGAGATTATGTGGCTTCTTGGATTACTTGCTGAGATTGGATTTCCTCAATCTAATCCTACTCCTCTCCATGCTGACAATACAAGTTCTATTCAGATTGCTACTAATCCGGTTTATCATGAGTGGACCAAACACATCAAAGTAGGCTGTCATTATATATAAGAAGTTGTAGATAAAGGTGTCATTACTCTTCCGTATGTGTCCAGTGATCTTCAAATAGCTGATGCATTTACAAAATCAATGGCACGGTGACGACATCAGTTTTTAGTCGGCAAATTAAAGCTTCTTGATCTACCAACATCAATTTGAGGGGGGATGTTAGCATGATGTAAATATTATATATATTAATGTAACCATATATTGTTGTATATTAGTGTAATTACATAGATTTGATTTTGTAGTTAAAGAGAATAATAGTGACTTTAGTAGACCAGATTTGGTGGGATAGAATAGCGGATTTAAAGGGATATAAAAATTGATCTTTAGGGATAGGAAGACAGATCTTTAGAGATGTAATCATTGAATATTTTATATTTAATGACAAGACTCTCAATATTGAGAGGAATTTAATAGAAAATTGACAGCAACCACATATTGGTTGACATTTTTAAACAAGTTGTTATTTTCCAATTTGGAAGTCTTGGTCAATTTTCAATTTGGATTGTTGAGATTTGGTTAATGGAGGGAAACTACAAGCCTTGAAACTCTTTTCAATTTTCAAACAAAAGTCTTGACTTGACTTGTACTATTTCCTCAAAACAAGGGCCCTTGAATCATGGAAAGTTGTTGGAAAGTGGTTGAGATGTGATTGACTAGTTGGTGAGTGATGTAAGTCTTTCAAGACTAACAAAGCTTCACCTTTTTCCCTCCACCTTTAAAGATCTAATGCTCTCTTTATGTTTAACAATTTATGAAGGGGTGAAGAATTTCAAGAACAACAACAACCACACCAAGAACAACAACAACAATTCCAAGAACAACCAACAATTTCCACACGGCTATTCCAAAATCTACAACAACAATGACCTAAATACATGGCCAAGACTACTACACTTCAACATAATGTTCTTAGGCCATAAATTATCATCAACAATATCACAAGGTCTCACTTAGAACATCAACAACCAGTGTCTATAATAATCAACAATGTCACCAATACATGACCAAAGTTATGTTCACAACAACAAGATCAACAATTTAAGCTCAAATCTAGATCAAGACTCAAGAGTGTTAGTGATGAAGAAAACTAACACTAGAAATAACAAAATAAACAAAATGACTTCTAGATCTAGACCAAAAAAACAAGTCTCAGCCACAACACAACTTTCGGCCAAGACAACTCAAGAACATTTATTTTTTCTAGATCAACCACAAGCTCAGATACCAAATGAAACAAGAATAACCAAGGAACACACAAAACATACTCCAAAAATAGTCCACAAACTACAAGTAGCCGAGGACCTTTAGAGATCACTCTCGGATTCGAACAAGAACAAGAGTAAGGTGTAAATGATACCCAAAACAACAAAAATAACAATAGATAAACAATAACATAACAAGAAGAAAAACACTAGGATAACAACAATCCAACGGTTACAAGATAACAAGAACAACAAGAACCAACAGGTTCACCAGACAACACAACTAGTACCTGAAATGTAAAGATAGAAAGTGAGACATACACTATTACCAGATTAGGAACCCAAAGATATATTAAATCTAAGGACCCCTAAGAATTACAATAGCAACACCACACCCTTATGAAGACACAAGAGGGATTCCACCGCTCAAGCACCAACGTTTTTAAGCAATACACATTCACAGGTGATTCCACACTTTCTCATGTCCTAGTTTAGGCCTAGGGAGGCTCTCTCTCTCTAGAGAGGTGTTCTTTGTGTTCTTACATGAATATTTAACAACTAATGAACTAAAACCCTATATTGTTCTATTTATAGTACCTTACAAGTAAAAGGTAAAATGACAAAAAGACCCTTTAATGACCAAGTAGGCAAATAGGAGCCCACGAAGTGTGTTTAGGGGCGCTTTGGATCCCTTTTTAACACTTCAACTCATACACTTCAAAGGTTGCATCCAAAATACTCAAAAACGTTCATTTTCATGATCGTGCTTGTATCATATATCTTACAACTCTGTAATGCCCCGTAAGAAGCCGTGCATGTGCTAACTCTTAGTGGGATGGTCTTAGGACTTGAATAACATGAAAAAAAATTTCTAAGTGTCAAAGGACTTAGACCCATTTTTAGCTCGTAATCTTTGGGGATTTTATTTTCCACCTTCCCGACATCCGTTTTTAGATTTTCTTATTGCGTTACGATAGGGCAAGGTTGTAGTACATCTCAGGAGAGTTTTGGAATTTTTAGACGAGCCTAAGGTTGTGTTTGGATTGGAAAAATAGTAGCTAAAGGCGCTAGGGGGGTGCCGCCCAGGGTTCACCCCTGCTCTAAGCGGGGCGCCGCCCTGGTCTCATGTCCGATGAAAGCAAGATGCCGACCTGGGTACTCCCAGGGTCTAACCAGGGCGCCACCCTGCATATCGCTCCCATCCAATTCCAGTGCACTATTCCATCTCATTAAGGGCATTGTGGTATTTTTTCAAAGCCCTATCAACTTAAACACGGGATTACACTCCCCATTGAGCATAATATTGATATTTTCGCTAAAAATCCTCAAGAACACTCTCAAGGGTTTCAACCTAAAAACCCAAGTAGTTCAAGATTCAACCATAGGTTTTCAAAGCAAATCGTATATTTGGAATCCCCAGGCTGTAGACTTCAAGAAGCACCCATTATCTTCTAAATTTGAGGTACGCGGGGTTTTTCTAAATTCTCGTGGGTATAGAAATCATGTTTTAAGAAAGGGGTTTTTGAATTCATGTACATACTCATGTTTTAGAAGCTTTAAATGATATCTTTTAGCCTTTTGACTTTCCCCCAAAAGTGACTTGAAAATTATATGTATATGTATATATGTGTTTTTCCTTGAAATATGAACTGAGAGCATGATTTACATGAAATTCCTTTCGTGATGTAATTTTCCCATGTTTCACATGATATAGATTATTTTGAAATACATCTTGAAAAATCATGATATGAAATGCTTTGACTTTTGCTGTGTTTGGAATACAATTTTTTGAACACGAAAGAGAGGGTTGTAAATGTTGATTATACATCTAATGAAAGAGTGCATAGTTTTTCCAAAAGTACATGACCCCCATATGTTTGATGAAAGTTTTTGCATGGTTTTGACTTGAGTTTTGGAACATGAAATCTTCTATGCAAATTACATATTTGGGTGGTCTAAAACCTTAATTTTATGAAAGATCATGCTAAATGTATTATGGGTCAGAAATACGACTTGCAAATCTTGGTATGATGATACCAACTCAGACAAATGCCATAACAGACACAGACTAGGTTAGAAATCAGATTTTATCATACTTGTATGATTTAGAAACTTCAGAATTATACATGTTCAGAAAAGGTTAAAATTGGGAATATAGAGATGTTAGGTGGTTCCCAAAGAAGGCGTGAGTTCAGACAACTCATTACCCAAAGCCGTGATTTACCGATCTGGGTATATTATCTTATGTTGGCATAAGTGCCGTATAGTGTATCAGACTCAGACACTCCAACCCTTGTGTCACACTTGGGTTGGGGGCTTCCACACCGAGTCAATGATGGATTCCATATAGCCCGTGGAATATCAGACTTTTAGGGGAGTGCCACCTAACTCAGAAGTAATACAAAGATCAAAAACTATTTTGAAAAGAATGTCTCAGAATGTTCAAAATGATACCCATGTGTTTTCAGAAAACTATTTATGCACAATGTTGAATGAAAACTTTTCTCTCATATTTTATATATGCGTATATGTTCAAACATTCTATTTTGGACTGCTTCGCGTGCCAGTACTTTTGTGCTGATCCCCCTTCTTCCAGGTTCTAAGGCACAGTCTAGGGGTCCATCTAATTAATAGATGTTTTCAGATTACAGACCGGATATTACAGTGGTGAGCCTTCTATTATTTAGAAGGACTAGTCATGTTAGACTTTTATTATTGGTTATGTTTTGATCTACTGGGGGCCTTGTCCCTATTTTTAGACAGCTTGTTTAGTTTAGAGTAGAGATTTCACAGACTGAGTCAAATATTATTATTCAGATACATTTTCAGTTTTAGTATTCTGATTTTATTCAGATTGACTATGTTTCCATTTCAGATTTCTATTTCCACATTATCTTTTATTATGAATATTGTGTATGATTACCCGATAGAGAAGGGTGTTTTGGGCCTTTTTGGTTCGGGATGCTCATTACGGTTAGAGCTCTGGTTTGGGTCGTGACAAAATTAGTATCAAAGCACAGTTCATGGTCTTGAGGTATCTACAAAATCACATCGGGTAGAGTCATATTTGTGGGTGTGTAGCGCGACATACTTATAAGCAGGAGGTTGCTAGGCATTTAGGAAAATATTTCCCTTCTTTGTGGTTTAGTTCGTGCTTCAGGGTCAAGTCTGTTCCTAATAAGTGCTCTTTTGTCTTACAAAATAACAGTCAGGCCTCCTCATCGCAGCACTAATCAGAGTGCTCAAAATGATAAAGTTCATCCTACTCATGGGATGAGGACACGTAATAGAGCTCCTAATCCAGACCCTATCCCTACTCCGGGAGTCTCTCCAGTCCCGACCAGTCCCGACCAGTCCACCCCGGGCTCCACGGACCAATTTTAACCATCCCCCAACTAATTAGAGAGATATTTTGAATGCAAAATTCAGACAATCCATTCATATATTAACACAGTTGGTGGATGCATAGACTCAGCGCTTAGAAGATACTGGGTCTGCATCTGTTACTTTTAGAGCTACATGGGTAAGCCAATTCATGAGAATGAATCCTTCCAAATTCATCGATACTAAATTAGAAGAGGATCCGCAGGAATTTATAGACAAAATTGAAAAGATCTTCAAAGTAATGCGTATCAGCTGAAAGAGGTGGCGAATTAGTGGTACAATAATTTGGAAGATGCGAAGGGTGACAATGCTGATCCCTCGGTATGGAGTGAGTTTGTAGATATTTTTCTTGATCGGTTCTTTCATTTAGAGTTGCGGGAGGAAAAGGCCAAGGAGTTTATGAAACTTAAGTAGGTTAAGATGAGTGTTCAGGAGTATACTCTAAAATTCAATTAGCTGGCCCGTTATGCTCCTGATATGACGGGTAGTATGAGGGCCTGAATGAGGAAGTTTGCATTCGGCCTTTCAGATGATCTGGTCCTTGAGTGATAGGGAGCTATGTTAAATAAGGAGTTGGACTTTTCTAGGATGATGGTTCATATGAAATAGGTAGAAGAGAAAAATAAGAAGATTTCAAAGGCTAGGGAGATAGAAAGACAAGTGAAAAGAGCAAGATCTTTCGACCAGGGTCACAGTCAACCTCAAAGTGGTAAGTAGGGAAATAAATGGAAGAAGAAGATGAATTGGGGTAATGAAAAGTCTGTTGCCAGTGGCCCAGTGCCCAGACCACCAGCAGACCGAAGATCTCAGAGTTTTCAGACTCATCATGGATCCAAAGCACCTGATACTCAGTCGCAGGGTAGTGTGGCTCAGCAACATTGTACTTTTCCATGGTGTGAGAATTGTGGTAGAAATCATCCAAGGAAGTGTCAGTTGGGCACACTTGTATGTTATTCATGTGGTTAGTCAGGTCACTTTCAGAGGGACTGTCCACCACTAGGAGGAATGTTGGTGGTGCAAAGTCTCAGGCAAATTCTTCGGCACCACCCCCACCTCAAAAAGGCGCCACATCAGTTGTCAGGAATAGTCGCAATCGGTTGTATGATTTGACCAACCGCCAGGAGGCGAAAGCTTCCCTAGATATTGTTACCGGTATGTTACAAATCTTTTCCCATGATGTGTATGTGTTACTTGACCCCGGGTCTACCTTATCCTATGTGACCCCTTATGTGGCTGTTGGTTTTAGGTTTGAGCCTGAAGTTACTGTAGAACCCTTCACTATTTCCACTCCTGTTATTGTTAAAAGGGTGTATAGAAATTGTGTCATGTCTATTCTTAGCCGGGATACTGTGGCAGACCTTATAGAACTTGATATGGTAGATTTTGACGCCATCCTTGGGATGAACTCTCTCTATTCGTGCTATGCCACATTAAATTGTAGGACTCGAAGAGTCACTTTTTCTTTCTCGAATAAACCAATGATAAGATCGGAAGGACATTCTTTAGCACCTAGAGGGCACTTTATATCCTATCTCAGAGCCCGCAGACTCATTTCTAAGGGCTATTTGTATCATCTTATTCAGGTTAAAGATTCTAGTGATGAAAATCTTCCACTTCAGTCTGTCCCTGTAGTAAATGAATTTCCAGAAGTCTTTTCAGATAATCTCCCAGGAATACCAGCTGATAGGGATATAGAGTTTGGTATTAATGTGTTGCTAAACACCGACCCTATTTCTATTCCGCCATATAGAATGGCTCCCGCAGAACTAAAAGATTTGAAAGAACAATTAGCAGATCTCCTAGATAAAGGTTTTATATTCCCCAATGTGTCTCCTTAGGGTGCGCCTATACTTTTCATGCAAAAGAAAGACGGTTCCCTTTATATGTGCATAGACAACCATCAGCTGAATAAGGTCACGATTAAAAATAAGTATCCTCTTCCTAGGATTAATGATCTTTTCAACCAGCTTCAGGGTGTTAGATGTTTTTCAAAGATAGACCTTCATTCGGGTTATCATCAGTTGAAGGTTAGGGAGTCAGATATTCCTAAAATAGCTTTCTAAACCAGATATGGCCATTATGAATTTTTAGTCATGTCCTTCGGGTTGACTAACGCCCCTGCAGCCTTCATGGATCTTATGAATAGAGTATTCCATCAGTTTCTAGACTTGTTCATCATAGTGTTCATTGATGATATTCTGATCTATTCCAAAAGTGAGGAGGACTCTGCCAATCACCTCCGAATTATCCTTCAGACCCTTAAGGATCATCAGTTGTATGCTAAGTTCTCCAAATATGAATTCTGGCTGAATGTTATTGCCTTCTTGGGGCGTATTATTTCCAGTGACGAGATTAGAGTGGATCCCCAAAAGGTAGAAGTAGTAAGAAAATGGCCTAGACCCACTACTCCAACCGACATTCGGAGCTTCTTGGGTTTGGCGGGTTATTATAGAAGGTTCATAGAGAGTTTTTCCTCTATAGCTGCTCTGCTCACTAAATTGACTCAGAAAAAGGTGAAGTTTGTGTAGTCTGACTCGTGTGAAAATAGTTTTGTGAAGTTGAAAGACAAGCTGACTACTGCTTCTATTTTGACCCTTCTCGAAGGTGTAGATGGTTTTGTGGTTTACTGTGATGCGTCCCGTGTGGGACTTGGTTGTGTACTGATACAACATGGTAAGGTGGTAGCTTATACGTCTAGGCAGTTAAAGGTGCATGAGCGAAACTACCCCACTCATGACTTGGAGTTAGCAGCTGTGGTGTTTGCACTTAGAATTTGGAGGCATTATCTATATGGATTATATGTTGATATTTATACTGAGCACAAAAGTTAGCAATATGTTTTCTCGCAGAAAGAATTGAAACTTAGGCAGAGGCATTAGATGGAGCTTTTGAAAGACTATGATATGAGCCTGTATTACCATCCGAGCAAGGCTAATGTTATAGCCGATGCTCTCAGCAGGTTGTCAATGGGCAACCTTTCTCACGTAGAAGAGGGGAAGAAAGAGATGGTGAAGGATATTCACCGCCTTGCAAATCTGGGAGTGCGACTCTTAGATTCTGAAGATGGAAGGGTGATTGTTCATGAGATAGCTAAGTCATCCCTTTGTGCTGAAGTTAAAGAGAAGCAGGTTGAAGATCCTATCTTAATGCAAATCAAGAAAGATGTGGGTCAATAAAAGGTAATGTCGTTTGAGATTGGTGGTGATGGTATTCTAAGATATCAGGGTAGGATGTGCGTTTCGAACGTTGATGGACTGCGGGAAAGAATCCTTGATGAGGCTTACACTTCGAGGTACGTTGTTCACCTGGGCTCTACTAAGATGTATCATGATTTGAATACCATTTATTGGTGGAATAATATGAAGTGTGATGTGGCTAAATATGTTGCCAAGTGTCTGAATTGCCAATAAGTCAAGGTGGAACACTTGAGGCCAGGGGGTACTTCTGAAGAGATAGCTTTGCCTTTATGGAAGTGGGAGATGATCAATATGGACTTCATTACAGGACTTCTAAAGTCCCGAAACCAGTATGATTCTATATGGGTAATTGTGGATAGGCTGACCAAGTCAGCGCATTTTCTGCCTGTCAGGACTAACTATTTGGGAGAGGATTATGCTAAGCTGTTCATCGCTGAAATTGTTCATTTGCATGGGGCACCTATGTCCAATATATCTGATAGAGGTATGCAGTTTTCTTCTCAGTTTTGGAAATCTTTTCAGAAAGGTTTAGGTACCCAAGTGAACCTAAGTACAATATTCCACCCTTAGACTGAAGGGAAAGCTGAGCGCACCATTCAGACCCTTGAGGATATGTTGAGGGCTTGTGTAATAGATTTAAAAGGTAGTTGGTTAGATCATTTACCGTTGGTTGAGTTCACTTACAGTAATAGCTACCATGCCGGTATTAAGATGGCACCGTTTGAAGCATTATATGGGAGGAGATGCAGGTCTCCTATAGGGTGGTATGAAGTTGGCGAGACACGGTTGTTTGGGCCTGATCTTGTTCATCAAGCAATGGAGAATGTGAAATTAATCAGAGAATGACTTAAGACAGCTCAGAGTCGTCAGAAATCCTATGCCGACGTTAGAAGAAGAGTGCTAAAGTTTGAGGTTGGAGATTGGGTATTCCTTAAAGTTTCTCCCATGAAGGGAGTAATGCGCTTCGGGAAGAAAGGTAAGCTGAGTCCTCACTATATAGGACCATACTAGATTATAAAAAGGATAGGTGAAGTTGCATAGGAGTTAGAGTTGCCTGCAAATTTGGGTTCTGTTCACCCGGTATTCCATATATCCATGTTGAAGAAGTGCATTAGAGATCATTCTTTAGTGGTGCCCATTGATGAAATCAAAGTGACTGATTCCTCGTCTTATGAAGAAGAGCCTGTAGTGATTCTGGATCACCAAGTTAGAAAATTGAGGAGTAAAGAGCTAGCCTCAATCAAAGTGTTGTGGAGAAACCAAAAAGTTGAAGAAGCAACTTGGGAATCGGAAGATGACATGAGAAATTGATACCCAAACTTATTCAATCCGGTGATTGATTAAGAAGGTACAACCCCTATTCTATGCTTTCTTTTCCTATGTCTGGTTATGATTGAAATCGTGCGTGACTGTATTCTGCATCATTATTTGGGGATGAATGATCCCAAAGGGGGATAATGTAACGCCCCGTAAGAAGTCATGCATGTACTAACTCTTAGTGGGATGGTCTTAAGATTTGAATAACATGAAAAAAATTTTCTAAGTTTCAAAGGACTTAGACCCATTTTTGGCTCATAATCTTCGGGGATTTTATTTTCCACCTTCCCGACATTGTTTTTAGATTTTCTTGTTGCGTTACGATGGGGAAAAGTTGTAGTACATCTCGAGAGCATTTTGAAATTTTTAGATGACCCTAAGGTTGTGTTTGGATTGGCAAAACAGTAGCTAAAGGCGCTAGGGGGCGCTGCCCAGGGTTCACCCCCGCTCTAAGCGAGGCGCCGCCCTGGTCTCACCCCTAGTGAAAGCAAGGCACCGCCCTGGGTTCTCCCAGGGTATAAGAAGGGTGCCGCCCTTCCTATCGCGCCCAGCCAATTCCAGTGGACTATTCTGCTTATTAAGGGCATTGTGGTATTTTTCCAAAACCCTATCAGCTTAAACACGGGTTACACTACCCATTGAGCATAATATTGATATTTTCACCAAAAATCCTCAAGAACACTCTCAAGGGTTTCAACCTAAAAGTCCAAGTAGTTTAAGATTCGACCATAGGTTTTTGAAGCAAATCGAATATTTGGAATCCCCATGTCGTAGACTTCAAGAATCACCCATTATCTTCTAAATTCGAGGTACGCGGGGTTTTCCTAAATTCTCATGGGCATAGAAATCATGTTTTAAGAAAAAGGTTTTTGAATTCATGTACATACTCATGTTTTAGAAGCTTTAAATGATATTGTTTTAGCCTTTTGGCTTTCCCCGAAAAGTGACTTAAAAATTATACGTATATGTATATATGTGTTTTTCCTTGAAATATGAACTGAGAGCATGATTTACATGAAATCCCTCTCGTGATGTAATTTTCCCATGTTTCACATGATATAGATTGTTTTGAAATACATCTTGAAAAATCATGATATGAAATGCTTTGACTTTTTCTATGTTTGGAATACGATTTTTTGAACACGAAAGAGAGGGTTGTAAATGTTGAATATACATATAACGAAAGAGTGCATAGTTTTGCCAAAAGTACATGACCCCTATATGTTTGATGGAAGTTTTTGCATGGTTTTGACTTGAGTTCCGAAATATAAAATCTTCTATCCAAATTGCATGTTTGGGTGGTCTGAAACCATAATTTTATGAAAGAGCTAAATGTATTATGACTCAGAAATACGACTTGCAAGTCTTGGTATGACGATACCAACTCAGACAAATGCCATAACAGACACAGACTAGTTCAGAAATTAGATTTTATCATACTTGCATGATTTAGAAACTTCAGAATGATACATGTTCAGAAAAGGTTAAAATTGGGCATAAAGAGATGTTAGGTGGTCTCCAAAGAAGACGTGAGTTCAGACAACTCATTGCCCAAAATCGTGATTTATCGATCCGGGTATATTATTATACACTGGCTTAAGTGCCGTGTGGCATATCAGACTCAGACACTCCAACCCTTGCGGCAAACTTGGGTTGGGGGATTCCCCGCTGAGTCAATGGCGGATTACATATAGCTCGTGGAATATCAGACTTGTAGGGGGGTGCCACCTAACTCAAAATAATACAAATATCAAAAACTGTTTTGACAAGAATGTCTCAGAACGTTCAAAATAATGCCCATGTGTTTTCAGAAAACTATTTATGCATAATGTTGAATGAAAACTTTGCTCTCATATTTTATATATGTGTATATGTTCAAACATTCTATTTTAGACTGCTTCGTATGCCAGTACTTTTGTGCTGACCCCACTCCTCCCCCCCCCCCCCCCCCCCCCCCCCCCCCTCCTTGTAGGTTCTGAGGCACAGTCTAGGGGTCAATCTAATCAGTAGATGTTTTTCTTGTAGGTTCTGAGGCACAGTCTAGGGGTCCATCTAATCAGTAGATGTTTTTAGATTGCAGACCGGATCTTACAGTGGTGATCCTTCTATTATTCCGAAGGCCTAGTTATGTCAGACTTTTATTATTGGTTATGTTTTGGTCTACTGGGGGCCTTGTCCCAGTTTTCAGATAGCTTGTTTAGTTTATAGTAGAGATTTCGTAGAACGAGTCAGATATTATTATTCAGATACATTTTTAATTTCAGTATTATGATCTTATTCAGATTGACCATGTTTCCATTTCAGATTTCTATTTCTGCATTATCTTTTTTATATGAATATTGTGCATGATTACCAGAAGGGTGTTCCGGGCCTTCATGGTTTGGGATGCTCATCACGACTAGGGCCTCGATTTGGGTTTTGACAAACTCTTAGAGCAACTTCTATATATGAGGTCTCTGGACTATGTATGTACTGAATTATTACCTGTACTACAAATGATAAGTCTGGTCTGGTCATGGTAAGATATAGAAATCTTCCTACTAATCTATGATAAACTGTTGGATCCTTGAGGACTGCATCATCTACTATTTTATTGGGGATATGATCATCATATTTTACTGAGGTTGACTTCATATTTAATTCAAGTGGATAACCAACAAGCTTTGCTCCACTCAGACCAGCCTTAGAGATAAGCTCAATAGCATACTTTCTTTGGCTTAAAACTATTCATTCTTTGGATCTGGCTATTTCTATTTCCAAGAAGAACCTCAAGTCTCCAAGGTCCTTCATTTTGAATTTGTGTTATAGGTATGCTCTTGCTTGATTTATTAAGATCATGTTATTCCCAATAATTGATAGATCATCCATATAGACCAAAAAGACCACCGTATCAACACCTGACTTCTTAGTGAACAAAGAATAGTCAAAATAACTTTGAAAAAATCCCATTTGTGAAGGTGCATCAGTTAACTTTTTGTTCTACTGCCTAGGGGTTTGTTTTAAGACATACAGGGACTTGTGTAGTTTGCAGGTCTTCTGAGTCTCCCATATCTGCAAAAACCATCAGGAATTTGCATGTAAACTTCCTCCAACAGATCACCATTGAGGAAAGCATTGTGAACATTCGTTTGAAAAATGCACCACTGTCTAGAAGCAGTAAGATCAATAAGGGATTTGACAGTCACCATCTTAGCAATAAGTGAAAAGGTGTCTGAGTAATCCACCCCAAACTTTTGACTATAGCCCTTGGCTACTAGTCAAGGCTTGTACCCTTCTACTTCCCTTGAGGCTTTATACTTAACTTTATATACCTACCTATATCTAATAGGAACCTTTCTAGAGGGCAAATCTACAATAGCAGGTGTTGTTCTCTTCAAGGATTGCAATCTCTACTTAGCCTCAAGGAGGAGTGATGGTTCAGGAATAGAGGAATACACTGATAGGGCATGATTGTAATAAGGTGACAAGTGAGAGTAAGAAACAAAGGAAGATAGAAGGTATAAGCACTGATGAGCTGAAGTAGGCTTAGAGGTAATAAAGTTATGCATCCAAATGGGAGGACGTGTTGTTCTAGTGGATTTTCTGAGTGTTAGAGTATGAGAGTGGGCTGATGGAATGAGTGACTGTGTAAGATGTACAGAAGAATTAGTAGGAGGCGAAAATGAGGAGGGACTAGTCTCAGGTTCCTGCACAGGAGTTAGATGGAAATCCTAAAGATGATGGAGGGATCTCATTAAAAGAAAGGTGCAGTACAGGAAATAGAGAAGAGCTAGTGGATTGAGCTTGAAGGAAGGGAAAGATAGACTCATGAAATATGACATTTCTACTGGTGAATAAGGACTTAGAGTGAAGATTATACAACTTATAACCCTTTTGAGTGGATGAATAACCCATGAACACACTAGGAGTAGCCCTGGCTGCAAATTTTTCTGAACCATAAGAACTGGCTGCATACCCAAGACAACCAAACACTCTTATATGGGACAAAGATGGAGAATGTTGATACAGTAACTCATTAGGAGATTGATGATGTAAAATTATGGAGGGTATTTTGTTGAGAAGATACACAACAGTGTCAACACACTCACCCCAAAACTTGAGAAGAATATCAGCTTGAAAGCTGAGGGACCTAGCAATCCCCAAGATTATTCTATGTTTTCTTTCAACAACTTTATTCTGCTGAGGAGTATAAACACAAGAGGTTTGATGCAATATACCAAGAGACATAAGATATTTGAATTCACGACTAAAAAATTCACTTGCATTATCAGTTCTAAGTACCTTTACAGAAGTAGAGAACAAGTTGTGCACCCTATTTAGAAATTTCTTTAGCACTACTATCACCTCAGACTTGAATTGAACAAACGACCAAGTAAATCTAGAGTAATCATCTACGATAGTGACAAAGAACCTTTTATTATTGTGAGTAGGAACTCTATAGAGGGCCCATATATCACAATGTCCTAGTGCAAAGGGTGCCTTGGATACAGACAAGCTACGATGGAAAGGCAAGTTAGCATGTTTTGCAAGAGGACATACAGTGCACACATAATTTTCATACTTCAGATAACTTTGTGCAGTGTGTTTATTAAGCACTTCTATGGAAGCATGTCCCATTCTTCTATACCAAAAACACTGGAGTCAGCAGATATCTGTACATCATTAGACATCTGTACACTATCTTCTTTTTCTACATGATTTACTTTTTTCAGTAAATCAAATTCGTAATTTTCGTTTATTTTATGCAACTGCTGAGAATTATTTTGTGAAAGAAAAGCAAACATAAGTAATTCTTGTGTTATAAAAATATGAATTTTGATAATTTGCATTCAATCATGATACATCATGGAGGGAGATGGGTTTCGTCAGGTATGGTACACTATTTAACAAATTGATATTTTGAAATCAAACGTATTTAAAGAATTAAATAATTTTTTTATGTGTTTCTTTAATTCTTTATTGTTAAAATGTTGAATTAAAGTGTTGTCCCAACTTCATTAATATATAGATGGTTTCTTCTTTCAAAAATAATATTTAATCTGTGATTTCATAATTTGACCATGTTTCATACATTAATCATTTTCCATAATATTATTTCGATTGTTTTGAGTAGAACAATTTCGATATAATATTTATTTTGCTTTATTATTTTATGCATTTTTAGTATGTTGAAATTATGAATTTTCATATTTTCAAATTATGAAATTTCAAACAATTCCTACTAATGAACTATGTAATACATTTACTGGGAGACCTAAAGATTTTGCTGTAGATGAGATTCTATAAGATGCAGATTCAAAGTATAGAGGATTGGTTAATGTAATATCAAAATAGCACTTAAACTTAACTTTCGATTATTTATCCCCCTTAACAACTTTCAAGTGAATTATTTTCACACCTCAAAACGGAAGACCACTCTCACAATGGAGAGAGGGTTACACACGTTCCATTGAGTGTCACATTAGTGCCACATCAATGCCAGGTCATTGCCACGTAAGAAATTCAAATTTAAAAAAAAATCCCCCACACATACTATTTTAATATATTTTAAATATATATATATATATATATATATATATATATATATATATAATATTTTGTATGTATCTATTAAATAAAAATTTCAACCCACCCACCCCATCTTTTTCTCTCTTCCATCCCCTCACCCCCTACTCTTCTTCCCTTCCAGCCCCCCACCCCCCGTTCTTCTCCCTTCCAGCCCCCCCACCTCACCCCACCCCCTCTTGATTTGTTATCTAATTATATATATCTATATATATATAATTATTTTTATGTATTTTATTTTAAAAATTAAAAATATGCATGTACTATTTATATATATATATATATATATATATATATATATATATATATATAAATGTATTTTAAAAAAAGTAACCCCACTAATTTATTTATAATACAATATTAACAAAAGAAAATAAAAAAAAGAAAGAGGTGCAGGGGTGCGGGGGTGTAGGGTGAGGGTGAGGGGGTGGGGGTAGGTGGCAATGGAAAAGAAAGGATGTGATTTGGATATATAGGATAATAAAGGGTGTAATTTGGATAAATAGAAGAAGAGAGGGTGTGATTTGGATATATATATTATATAAAAGTGGGCCCAATTTTGAAAAAAAATTAAATCACGCATTTTTTTCTTTTTTTTTTTTAAAATGCCACGTCAGATTTAGGGTTTAAATTAATTCACTTTAAAGATGTTGATACAAGAAGACCAAGGAACACAAGAAAAGGCTCAAAACAGTCTACAAATCAAGAGGAATCCGAGGACCCCTTTGAGAGCTAGTTTCGGTCAAACAACTACAACACAAGAATACAAGGAAACAAGGTGTATTTATACATCAAAACAACTACTAAAACGTGATGAACACAAGAAGATAGCCAACAATATGATAAGGATAGTAAAAACAAAAAACGGTTACAAGATACATGAACAACAAGAACCAACGGTTTCCTTAAACAACACTAAGACATAAAATGTAGAGATAGATAGTGAGACATACACTACAATAAGACCCAAGAACCAAAGATATATTAAATCTAAGGACCCCTAGAACTTACAATAGCAACGCCACACTCTTACGAAGACACGAGAGGGATTCCACCGCTCAAGCACCATCGTTTCCAAACAATACAAATTCACAACTGAATCCACACTTGCTTATGTCCTAGTTTCGGCGTAGGGAGGCTCTCTCTCTCATGAGATGTGTTCTATCATCAACATTCAATAGCTAATAAGCTAAAACCCTAATAGGTTCTATTCATAGACTTATTACAATAAGAGAGAAAATGAAAAAAGTGAGCCTTAGTGTTAAATGAATAACATGGAGCCCATGGAGTGCAATAGAGGGGCGACCTTGGAGCCCTTCTTACACTTCAACTCGTACACTCTGTATGTTGCATTCAAAATACTCAAAAGTGTCCATCTTCGTGATCGTGCTTGTATCATCCTCTCCATCTTGAGAGGAATTTGACCTCAAATTCATGGCACAAACCAAATAAAAATGGCTCCCAAAATAGTCCACAAAACAAGAAGAAACCGAGGACATAACAACTTCAAGTCTCGGCAACCATCTTCATTTTACACCTCAGCTTTCTCTCCATCTTGAGATTTGCCTTCAATCTTATTCAGCTCAATTGAGTTTCATCCTCGGCTAAGATAGCACTAGGAACGTTGTTATCATTTTAGCCAAGAAGTTACCTACAAAACACAAACAATTTAGTTGTACAAGAAAGGCCCTCACACTCTTCCTTTATTTCTTTGCCTCTCGGATTCCTCACAATTTAATTTCACAAGTGTTGTAAGCTTTCTTGTACTCTGGGAGGTGTTGAGAGGTGAACCAAATATTTACAACGACTCAAAAAAAAAGACTAAGACACACAAAGGAACGTAGACAAGAAGAACGGTTTTCAAAACTAATTTACAATCTAGTAAATAGTCACTAGTTTGTAAATTAGTATTGGAATCAACAAACGAAACTAAAGAACAACAAATTGAAACTAGAAGATCAAAATTTGAGCCAAAATTTGTTGCGTGAACAGTATATATGGTGACGTGGCAGTTTACAATTGGTCAGGACCCACATAATTTGTTCATCACTTGAAGTCTTAATCTTTACCGAATTTTTTGTAATGGATGAGTTGATATTGGAAGGAAAGTAAAGTCTTGCAACCTTTCAACTTTTCAAACTCAAAAGTTGAGATTTGACTTTACTAGTCCCACAAGACAAGGTCCCTTGTTTTAAGGAAAGTTGTTGGAAAATGGTTGATTAAGTCTTTGGTGGTTGTAGTGTCTTTCAAGACTAACAAGTCACACCCCCTTTTTCCTTCACCTTTATGGATCGAATAAGTACTTTATTTTAACAAGACATAAAGGATGTGAAGAACATCAAGAACTACAACAATTTCTCCCAAGAACAACAACAAACTTCAAGAACAAGCAACAACATCCAACTTCCAAGTCTAAATCCATAATACCAACACAAGGCCAAGCTTAGAACAACAATAACATCACAAGGCCAAGGTGAAAACTACAACAAATGTAAGCTCAAATCAAGATATAGACTCAATGTGTTAGTGAGGAACAAAACTAACACTGAGAGGCAACAGAAACAAGTAAAAATCTCAGCTAAGACACAACAATAACACAGATTTCGGCCAAGAACACAACACAGACAGATAGTTTTTTTTTTCTAGAATTTCTAGTTTTCAATAATTTTTTATTTTTTTATTTTTCAACTAACAAGCCCAAGATTGATCTTGTGGGAACAAGATGAAGCAATGATTTGATACCAAATGATACAAGAAGACCAAGGAACACAAGAACAGGCTCAAAATAGTCCACAAATCAAGAGAAATTCGAGGACCCCTTTGAGAGCTAGTTTCGGTCAAACATTACAACACAAGAATACAAGGAAACAAGGTGTATTTATGCACCAAAACAAACACTAAAACGTGATGAACACAAGAAGATAGACAATAATATGATAAGGATAATAACAACAACAAACGGTTACAAGATACATGAACAACAAGAACCAATGGTTTCCCTAAACAACACTAAGACATAAAATGTAGAGATAGATAGTGAGACATACACTACAATAAGACCCAAGAACCAAAGATATATTAAATCTAAGGACCCCTAGAACTTACGATGGCAACTCCACACTCTTACAAAGACACGAGAGGGATTGCACCGCTCAAGCACCATCGTTTCCAAACAATACACATTCACAACTGAATCCACACTTGCTCATGTCCTAGTTTAAGCCTAGGGAGGCACTCTCTCTTAAGAGATGTGTTCTATCATCAACATTCAATTGCTAATGATCTAAAACCCTAATATGTTCTATTTATAGACTTATTACAATAAGAGAGAAAATGACAAAAGTGAGCCTTAGTGTTAAATGAACAAAATGGAGCCCATGGAGTGCAATAGAGGGGCGACTTTGGAGCCCTTCTTACACTTCAACTCGTACACTCTGTATGTTGCATTCAAAATACTCAAAAGTGTCTATATTCGTGATCGTGCTTATATCATCTTCTCCATCTTGAGAGGAATTTGACCTCAAATTCATGGCACAAACCAAATGAAAATGGCTCCCAAACTAGTCCACAAAACAAGAAGAAACCGAGGACATAACAACTTCAAGTCTCGGCAAACATCTTCATTTTGCACCTCAGATTTCTCTCCATCTTGAGATTTGCCTTCAATCTTATTCGGCTCAATTAAGTTTCATCCACGGCCAAGATAGCACTAGGAACGTTGTTATCATTGTAGCCAAGAAGTTACCTACAAAACACAAACAATTTAGTTGTACAAGAAAGGCCCTCACACTCTCCCTTTATTTCTTTGCCTTTCGGATTCCTCACAATTTAATTTCACAAGTGTTGTAAGCTTGCTTGTACTCTGGGAGGTATTGAGAGGTGAACCAAATATTTACAACGGCTTAAAAAAAAAGACTAAGACACACAAAGGAACGTAGACACGAAGAATGGTTTTCAAAACTAATTTACAATCTAGTAAACAGTCACTAGTTTGTAAATTAGTATTGGAATCAACAAACGAAACTAAAGAACAACAAATTGAAACTAGTAGATCAAAATTTGAGCCAAAATTTGTTGCGTGAACAGTATATATGGTGATCTGGCAGTTTACAATTGGTCACGACCCACATAATTTGTTCATCACTTGAAGTCTTAATCTTTACCTAATTTTTTGTAATGGATGAGTTGATATTGGAAGGAAAGTAAAGTCTTGCAACCTTTCAACTTTTCAAACTCAAAAGTTGAGATTTGACTTTACTAGTCCCACAAGACAAAGTCCCTTGTTTTAAAGAAAGTTGTTGGAAAATGGTTGATAAAGTCTTTGGTGGTTGTAGTGTCTTTCAAGACTAACAAGTCACACCCCCTTTTTCCTTCACCTTTATGGATCAAATAAGCACTTTATTTTAACAAGACATAAAGGTTGTGAAGAACATCAAGAACTACAACAATATTCCCCAAGAACAACAACAAACTTCAAGAACAACCAACAACATTCAACTTCCAAGTCCAAATCCACAACAACAACATAAGGCCAAGCTTAGAACAACAATAACATCACAAGGCCAAGGTGAAAACTACAACAAATGTGAGCTCAAATCAAGATATAGACTCAATGTGATAGTGAGGAACAAACCTAACACTTGGAGACAACAAAAACAAGTAAAAATCTCGGCTAAGACACAACAAGAACACAGATTTTGGCCAGGAACACAACACGGACAGATTGTTTTTTTTTTTTTCTAGAATTTTCAGTTTTCAACAATTTTTTATTTTTTTTATTTTTCAACTAACAAGACCAAGATTGATCTTGAGGGAACAATATCAAGACATGATATGATACCAAATGATACAAGAAGACCAAGGAACACAAGAAAAGGCTCAAAATAGTCCACAAATCAAGAGAAATTCGAGGACCCCTTTGAGAGCTAGTTTCGATCAAACAACAACAACACAAGAATACAAGGAAACAAGGTGTATTTATACACCAAAACAACCACTAAAACGTGATGAACACAAGAACCAAAGATATATTAAATCTAAGGACCCCTAGAACTTACGATAGCAACTCCACACTCTTACGAAGACACGAGAGGGATTCCACCGCTCAAGCACCATCGTTTCCAAGCAATACACATGCACAAGTGATTCCACACTTGTTCGTGTCCTAGTTTCGGCCTAGGGAGGCTCTTTCTCTCAAGAGATGTATTCTATCATCAACATTCAACAACTAATGAGCTAAAAACCTAACATGTTCTATTTATAGACTTATTACAATAAGAGACAAAATGACAAAAGTGACCCTTAGTGTTAAATGAACAAAATGGAGCCCATGGAGTGCAATAGAGGGGCGACTTTGGAGTCCTTCTTACACTTCAACTCGTACACTCTGTATGTTGCATTCAAAATACTCAAAAGTGTCCATCTTCGTGATCGTTCTTGTATCAGATGTTAAGGGGGTAAATAAACACGTGTTAAGTTTAAGTGCTAAAGTGAGTTGGAGTGACAAGTTGAGGGGTTTTTTTTTTATGTATTATCTCTTTAATAAATTGAGTTGAAATCAGTTTATATACTAATTTCATACTTAAGTAATACTTTTTGGTTAGTTCCCAATATATTAAGTCGATATTAAAATTAGTATCGATGAAGTTTCGCATATATGACATTTGTATTGAATGAGTTTTATGAATGTGACAATCGATTGAAAAATTAAATTTTAATTTACATGATCTTTTTAGTGTGCGTAATGGATATTACATGAAAAACTATCCCCGTAAATATTGAAAATAAATTAATTGATAATTGTTTGATGTCAAATAATTTTTCATTGCAAGAAAAAATAATCAGCATTAACCATGATTGATATTGGTGTTTGTTTTCTGGCAGAAGAAGATGAAGAACATTATATAAATACTATGGTAAATATCAAAACTAAACTTTGTTCATACCAACAATCTTATTAAGACAAAGAGTAATGAGCACCAATAAACATCAAAATACAATATTCATGTCAAATGTTACTAATTAAAGAATCAAAAAATGCATAATTTGATGTAGTTGATATCAAATTTAATAACATTTGATGCGACTTAGTTCATATCAATTTCATTCAACGATGTAAAATACGAAATAAATGATAAATTAGTATAACATTATATAAATACTACTTAAATACAAAATAAAACTTTGTTCATACCAACAATCTTAGAAAAACAACCAATTATGAGCACCAAATAATTAAATCAAATTATTAGAAAAACAAGCAGTACATTAAAAAATGATTCAATATCAATTTTATACCAATTTAATACAGAAAAAAATCAAATCAAATTATATTAACTTTACAAACTTTTCTTGATTTCTTCGTGTCAACCTTCTTATCATCAACTTTGCCAACACTCACATTAGCTTTCGACCTTGTAACTCTAGCATTTTCATGATTTTTTATTTTTGATTTCTTCGTTTTATGAGCGGGAATTTCATCTTCAAAAATCAAAATCCGAAGCTTGTTCAACAACAGAGTTTTTCCGCTTATCAACCATCTTATATTCTGGAACAACAACCTTTTTTGACGCTAAGTAACTTTGCATATTGAGTTGCGGCGACTTCAAGGATGGTGAATTTTTTGAAAAACCGATTTTGAATTTAAACCAACCCTCTAAGTCACACTTATATAATATGTGCGTATAAGAAAAACGTGAAAAATTATAGAAGAAAGTTAAAGAGTAAAGATCTCTTGCGTATGAATATTGGTATTGATATATACCGAAAAACGTAAAAAATTGTAGAAGAAAGTTAAAAGAAGTTGAAAAAGGTAAAGAGTGAAGACATAATGAAAGACCATTAAAGGTCAAAAAGTGTAGAAGTAAGTTAATTATTAAATTAATAAAAATAAAAAATCAATTCTTAACTTTAAAAAATATATTTACCATATATCACTCCTTAAATTGTGAACAAACTTTAATACTTAATTATTGAAATAAAAAAAGTCATTGATACCAATAATATAACTTGCCATAATTATCCAAAGCTTTAATTAAGAGTGATAAATGTCAAATGCTAAAAATAAGGAAATAATATAAATAATAAATATTAGAAAATTGATTTCAGATATTTAGTTAAAGTAGACTTTTCTAAAAAGTTGTTATAGCTTGTAATTATTTCTTTAGTCTACTAATTATTGAAAAATTTTGCTATAATTTGTAATTAACAATCTAATAAGTCTATTTAGGATAATTTTCACATATTTAATTAATATATATACAAGACAAGTCTTTTTTTAAAAATTGCTACAACTTGCAATTAAAACCACAATTTAATAATTAGAAAAAAAATTACAATATGAAATAAACAATTTAAAAGTAGATGATGGTGATAAACAGTGAAAATGGGCGTATCATATTACAAATGGCTGACCTAAATACTCAAATGGCTGACCTAAATACTCATCCATATACAGTATAGCCCCCATTTGAATGAAAGGATGAAGCTTTGTCACCCAATCAAAAAATATTCACACCTATTTGCCGGTCAAGAAAAAGAAGAAATGCTGTTCGTTCTGAAGGTAGGAGGGTCGAATGGCCAGTTACTGTAGCTATTTGAGCAAGAAATTTGACTTCATGGGCATTTTGTCTAATTTTCTCAATATCTTTTAGATCGCTTGTCATTTTATGTATTCAGTATATTTTTTAAAGATTGAAGTGTCCAGTAGAAATAAAGGTCTATTAAGGTGTCAAAGTGAAATCTGCAGACATTTTAAAGGAAAAACGTCTTCTAGTAAACATATGGGCAATTTACGTCATCTAGGATAAACATATGGGCAATTTTCATAAATTCCATCAGTTTAGTACTTAATTATATAAAATTTAATTGTTTTTATATTTACATAAAATTACTATTTTCTATACATTGTCGAGGTACATATCTAAGACTCGTGATATATTACCATATGCTACATAAGTATGATAGAGAACTCTTATGTATTAATGTTAAAGAGATAAAGTATTCTGATACATGATTTTGTAGGTTTCAACCAAACACATCTTCTTGTCCTTTTCTATCAGATACATAAAAAATGTATTTCTAAACTCTCTTAATAGATACAACATTCTTGTGTATCTTCATTAACATCATCTTCTTCAACCTCCATTGACGATTCTCCAAACTCCCTCCTTACTCCACCTCCAATTCCTTCCATCGTTGTCTCCGGCCACCTTCGCTAGTAAACCCTCTCGGAGGAGACACCAAATAGACCCCAACTCAGTCTCTTACACCATAATGCTTCTATAACCTCACCCACTCCGTCCATCCTCGCACTTCTTATGTATCCTGTTCCGGTCGGGGTTCGCCCGTCTATACCAAATAGACCCCAATTCTTATGTATGCCGCACCCTATTCGCTGATTGAGCTAAAATCAGAGATGTTTGGGTGCTCATGAAAGTGGCAATGAATTGCAGGTCGTCAACAAATAGGTTGGGATAGAAGAAAAGTGGAATTTGTTTAAGGATCTATCTAGGTGTTTAGACTTCAAATTGTTTTGGGGCAGCAATATTCACATTGACAACTTTTAATGGGAACTATTTTGAAGTTCGTACCTTTGCCGTTTTACGCTTCCTTGAATCCAAGCATACGGTAAACTTCTCATTAAAGCAGAGGATCTTTATTCTATTAGGAGTGTCCAAGTCAACATCAATCAAATTGTTACAACCACATATGGTCAGTTGTTTGAGGCTGTCACTTGCAATCTTCATAGTCTTCAAGGTCTTGCAACAAATTAAATCACACTTTTCAAGATTTTGTAGGCTGTAAAATAGTTCCTCTACTCAATTGTCCGTGATGTCCACACAATTGAGGTACAAACTCTTAAGGGTTTTGCAAGCAGTTATTCTAACAACCTTTATATTCCCATAAAAGTCGTCGATCTTAAGGTCTTCGAGATTAGTTGCTGCAATATCAATATGAACCATTTGGAGTACCGAACAGCCACGTTTTAGGTTTACCAAGTCAATCTTTTTCAGTTTTGGTAAAGTCTCATCAACTTCCAGCCTGGTGAGTCCGTTGAAACACCACAAAGACAGATGCTCTAAATTACAGCAGCTTGTGCACACAGACTTAATAAATTGCTCATCCAAAAACACATAAGAGAGGTGCAATTACCGCAAAGATGATAACTTTATCCTACCATCATCAGCGGGCAATTCAATCTTAAATCCACACAAACTCAGTACATTTAGTGATTTGGCAGCAAAGATTGAATTGGGCAATCTGCTGTATGCGATGTTGGCTAGATAATCATGTCTTTCTACTCTTAGATTCAACTCTTTCATATTACAAGCTATGAGTATCTTAATCCGTCTGTCAACATAAGAAAGTCGAACATAATAGCCTAGCCATAGAGAGAACCTTTGCATGGAAATCTTGTGCTTTTTCCTACTTGCTAGAGTTTGATCTATAACAACATACAGACCTTTTGACCTCCTGTCGAAAATATCACCAAAATCTAAGTAGGGGAGTGAATTCCAAGAAGTATCCCAAGCCTTCGAACATGTACTCATTCGTGCTGCATCTTTAGCACGTAGGAAAGACAGGATGTGATGCAAAATTGGCTCTGGCAATTTTGAAATTCGATCATCACCTGTTACATCACTATTCATTGGACCAAATTTGTTCTCTACGTTTGAAAACCCTAAGGGTGTAAAAATATTTATAAGTGGCTGTCTTTCTCTAATCCTAAACTTAACCAAATTATGGAAGGAGTCTAACACAAAAATTGTTAATCTCTCCGTCCCAAAATTTGTGTAATATTTTCCTTTTTCAATCATCCAAAAAGAATGTCATATGTCCTTATTTGACAACTATGTAAAATTTAAATTCAAATATTAGAATGTCTAATTATAAAATTAAATTAAATTAAATTTTATTTAGATTTTATATTATAATACGAAGGAGAGAGTTCATACGGGATGAGGAGTTTGAGTTAAATTCAGCGGTCATCTATCAAAGTTATATAATGGGCCTATAATTAGAACTAGGATAAATATTGATGACTCTGTTTCAATATTGATTATGGAGGGGAGAAGTAACATGGAAGCAATAGATGAAATTTCCGAATTTTCTGCACATAATGTAGATGAGTACATTGTCCTAATCCAACAAATGGAACAGTACATGGAACTCATTGTCCTAAAAATTTTCCTGAACTCATCAGACTCGGAAGACACAACAAAGCTTGTGCAGGTTGTGGTTCAAACTCTAGCAAATTGGTGAAAGCACAACATTTCTGTACAAAAGTTTTGGATACTGTTGCCATTTAGGCCAAAGCACGAGATCGCTTATGTGGACAAGTGGATATTAACACTTGTAGCTTTTAATACCAAAGAGTTTAATCTGAGAGTAAACAGACCTATTAATGAAGGAGAACGTGATTAAAACAGGCTGATTGAGACGTTTTCAATGCCAGAGCACTAAACATGCTGAATTTGAATGGATTTATAACATAACTTGCCTCTAATGGTGTAATAATGTTATCATCTTTGTGAGAGTTTTTGGACGAGGAATTTTATATTTTATATTTGATCCTGTACATTAGGAACAAATTGTGCACGCTTTGGAGAGTAATGTCATCTTGAGCCGGGGGTCTATCGGAAATAGTCTCTACTTCTTCGGAGGTAGCGGTATTGACTGCGTACATTTTAATGTCACAAGTTTGGACACTTTCAAGACAAAAACGACTTACATATTCAAGCGGAGAAGGATACAAGAAATGCGATCTCATCATTCACCAAGTTTTCAAAAAACAATGTGACAGTCAGCAATTTCTTGGTTATTAAAAAGACATTCTCTAAGAAAAGATGCATAGATTTAGCTTTTATAATCCCTTTATCAAATCTATTTAGACAAACACAAACTGCTGAAAATATGAATTCAGGTTTGATCAACATCTCTCTCATCTTGTCTAATTAGGCAGTATTTTTATTTTTTACAATCCCCTTAAACGCAATGATCTATTTATGTCTGTTCACTAAGAGACAGACAATGGTGAGCTTAATTACAATGCACCAGTTTGAATCAAGTGGCTGGAATTCTATAACTGGTCTTTCTCACTTTACCTTAACGACAACGACACACCATTGCAAGTGCAGAATATTCAATCTGAAGTATTACATATCCATATCATATGATCTTCAATTCATCCTCTTCAATTAAGAGGATTCATGAGTCTTTCTGCGGTTCCTATTAAAACTGATGCAGGGGCGGATGTAGCCTTTGGGTACCTGCACCCGTACTTTTGGTATGACACATAAATTTATGTCAAAATCTACTAAAATTTCCGGCAACCAACATAAATTCTCACCGTTTGAAGCTTAATTACGGAGAATTTCTATCATTTTACAAAATTATTGAAATTCTGATTTTGGGTCTCTCGAGATAAATAATTAGCTCCCGATACATTCAACGAAGATACATTTTTTCTCAGTAAAGATATATAATGAGCTCCCAATATAATTTTTTCCGATTTTGGGTCTGTCGAGATACACAATATATTTAGTGAAATATATTTTTTCCTTTATAAAGATACATAATTAGCTCCCAACATTTTTTCGATTTTGAATGTGTCGAGATACATAATTAGCTCACGATAGATCCAACAAAGATACATAATTATGTAACGCCCCAATTTTTCTAAATCGGAATGCTACACGGTGCCCATGACCCCAAAGGACCACAAGCTAACTCATGACTTATATGTGTACCTTAGCACTGAATAACCATACTGTAAAATATGCGGAAACATAATACTGAAAAAGGTTCAAATCTGAATAAACATCTGATAAAATAATATCTGAAAATGGTATAACAATACCAACACAAATCTGAAATAATTGTCTGACATGTTCTAGTCTGAAAGCCTCTAAACTGAACTGAATAAGGAGTTGAAGGAACATGTTTCCAACTAATTCCATCTACTGATACTGAACTGAAATAATAAATAATAGTAACATAATTTTCCTCGAAGGATGAGGCCTCACTGCTAACTCTGGCTGCAGAAATCTTGGATGCTACTGATGCTCTGGAGCTCCTACTTCTAAACCTATGGCGTAAAGTAAAACACCATAGCACGAATGCGTCAGTATGATGGAATATACTGAGTATATATGTGAGGTAGGCTAATGCATGGGGTTCATATGCATGAACAATACTAACTGACATAATAACATGAACATGAGAATACATGCATGAATACGTAATTGTAATTGATATCGTGATAGGCCTGAATATTGAGTTCTGACTACTGAGTCTACTAATAACATGGATTTACTGATATCTAAGTTATTAATCCTAGGATACAGAATGATTGTATTACTGATAATCTGACAACTGAGTTTACTAATATGGATATATGGGTTTACTGATATTGATAACTGAATGATTATTTCTGATAATTCTAAATTATGAAAAACTAATCTGAATGACTGTATCCTGAATCTAAATACTGATAACATGAGTTTTGTATAACTGATATATCATGAGTACTGGTAACTGATAACATGAGTTTTGATAACTAATATATTAATGACATGAGTTCTGATAACTGATATACTAATAACATGAGTTCTAATAACTGATATACTAATAACATGAGTGGCTGTATCTGACAGTCCTGAATATGATGGAGCTATCTGAGTTCCATACTGTATCTGAGTTGATTGTATCTAACAGTCCTGATATTCTGAAGAACTATCTGAGTTCTTTTACTGAGACTGATACTGAAACTGTGGAAAGTAATGGTTTAACCGACATTCCCCATGTATGCTAATATAGCTGGACTGGGGTCCAATTCTTTCCCTGATTGGAAGGGTGTCAATACCGCGCCATTGGTAAAGACAAGTTGTGAGTGACCCTGAAATTTGGCGGTGTCCCCAAAAGAGAATGCCGGATGTCCACCTCATCAACCCTCAAGCTGGCAGTGTTGATGTCTCGATCTATGCTGGCTACATAGTTCTGGAATGCAAGGATTGCTCCTAGGAATTCCACCCTCATTTGAAGTAGGTGGGTTCCCATCCTTGGGTTCAGTTGGTGCTAATACCTACTCCCATCTGAATGATTAGTTCAACTGATTAATTAAACTGATTAACTGGACTGATGGTGTTGCTTAGCTGAGCTAAGGTAAATTCACTGAGTTTTGTTAACTGACGGAATACTACTGAGATCTGAGGACTGACTAAGAGTACTGAAGTTACTGAATACTAAGTAGGACTGAACGGATACTGAATTTACATGAGTTCTCTTGAGTCATGAGACTGAATGAAGTCTACTGATCATGGCTTAACTTATAGTATCATGAAAACACGACAAGGATCTAGGTACACAACTATATTTTTTGGGTACAAGTACCCCCAAGACTTGAAAGAAGAAAACTGACACAACATGACAATTCTTGATCATAGGACTAAAGTCCACAATTAGTAATACCATAAGTTGGGGATTTCATGAAAGCACTTGACAATTATAATCTTGTACATGAATAAGAATGTATCCTAAAATATCATAATTTCACAATTTTAATTTCACTTGCATGACATGAACTTGTATACATGCTAACATAATGTAGTTTCATTACTTAACTTTCATGAACCATTTGTCAAACACTTGAAAGACATAGCTTCAACATGAATTACATTTAGATCATGTAGTATTAACATGAATTCATTATTTACATCACCAATGGATCACAAGACACAACTTTCATTCACTTGAACATTTTCACAAATACACGAAAGGTATGGTTTTATACATAGGCATATATAACATGCTCCCAATTCATGACCATAACCACCAATTCACATATCAAGGTTTTCAATATATGATGGTCATAGTTCAACACACATGGGAAACATGAATATTTCATTCATCAATTAACATATATCAATATTATCGGTATAAAATCCAACTTGCAAATCTCAAGAACTCAACATAAAGTTCATATGAATAATACCACAAATAAATTAATTTTCATGATTCTTGAGATAACTCATGGAATTAAAACGCAATTTAACATCAACAACATGATTATAAATATCCCACAACAAAATATTCATGATACATAACTTAAAACTTGATTCTTCAGCTCCACGGATGAAAGGAATCCATGGATGAACCCTATGCATACCTTAATACTTGATTTTATGAAGATTGACGGAGAGAATTTCTTGAAATTAAATCCCCATTGAAAACCATCTTCTTTTTCTTGAGAGAAATGGAATAAAAGAGTGTATTTTGGTTGAAAATGGGGTTAATTTCGTGTTTATGGAATATATAGGGGTGGAAGATGACCAAAATGCCCTTAAGAAAAGAGAGAAAGACCTAGCTGTCCCTCTGTTGATTATCTGATAGGCTGAAGTAAATTGATCATAACTTTTTACTCAGATATTGGTTTTGGATAAAATCAATTTCATTGGAAAGAAGACTCGAAGATATTTCATTTGATATATAGCATCCCTCCCAGTTCATTATATACAGAAAGTTATGATCGTTTGAAGTTGACCCTAAAATTTTGGCCTGAAATGCGCCCGGAATGTGGGAGCATTTCAAACCAGTGAGTTCAGCCACTGAAATGCGCCAAAAATGCTCCCGAAATGTGTCCAAGATGTACTAGGGACTTTAACCATCGCAACACAACTTGAAAAGACAAAAACGAAGGTTTTGAAGGTCGACAAATAAATCCCCGAAGTTTGGAGGCTTGAAATATGACTAAGTGTTGAACACTTAGCAAAAATTCTTCTAAGTGTTGTATTTTCTTCTTATAAAGCCTTAAGGAGCTGAGTTAGACTTAGAATTTTACGGAGTTTTATAATATCTCCCCCTTGGAAACATTCATCCTCGAATGAGATTGACTGAGAGGGAAAATAATAAGTTCAACATGAATGACTGAAACTTGATTTCGTGACTGACATGACTGATAAGATGAATTTATATCTTACTGGACATGCATATCTGATGCATGAGTAACTGATTCATGAATGCATAACTGAGTGTTCTGATAAACTGAATTTCTCAAAATGTGAATGCATATCTGATGCATGATTATACAACTGATCTGATACATGAATACATGACTGAATAAGCAATGGTACTTAGTGCCGAGCTTGTTATGGGAATGTGAGCATGAATTTGGATACAAAGTTTGGTACTGAAACCTGAACATGAAACTAAATGATTTCAAGGAATACTGTTACCCTGAACTAAACATGCTGATGAGCCTGAGATTTATTACCAATTATGCCTAAGCGGAAATATGAGAACGTAACTGAGTCTGGAATATGATGCATGAATTGAATATCATGATTTGAACTGATTCTATAATTTAGGACATGGACTGAGTATCGTGAACTAAACTGGGCCATTGAGTATATGGCTTATGATTGAGATTTTGGAGCTAGAGGGTCAACTTATGAGCAGCCTTTCCTCCAAACTGGACTCACTAAGAGAAAGAGAGCGGCATGTTTATGTCATGAAAGTTTGGGAAATTAGAGCGTATCTCCCCCTTGGGACACTATGTCTCTTGAAGAAGGCTAGACTAACTTAGCTGAAATATTAAGAAAAACTGAGGCGATGCACAAGGCACCTAAGAACTTAATCATGACTAATTATCTGGGTTCTAAAACCGAGGAATGTTACATGAATTGAGATGAGCTTGTATCTACCTGGCTGGTTTATCTAAGAATGATTACATTCTTTCATGAGATTTCGGCTAGTGCAAAAAGATGGAGAGATGGGAAAACCAAACTGTACAAACTTGTCTGTATAAGACAGCTGAGTACGAAAATCACATCCTGATTAGGATTTGATAAGATAAGTTGAGTCCTATGAACATCATTTAAGATGAAGTGACTAAGCCTCATGCACTATATCTGGGACTACTGAAAAGATTCATATGGGTGCTGAGCACAAAGTCGAAAATACACTAACTTATCTGATTAGCTGAACAACTGGTAGTAGAATACTGGGCCTGTAAGGCTGAACTATACTTAGCCTGAATAGCTGGACTAAATTTATAGAGTATTATGCATAGGAAGTAATGACAACTGAGTAACATGAGGTGACTAAGCATGGATTCTTGAAGTTTGTATTATTTATAAATGTGAGACCAAACATGTGACATGGTTCTGAAATAGTCTGTAAATTGGAGTTCTAAAATATTGATAACTGAGTAATTGATAATTATACTCTATGGTCAAGCAAACCTGAAATTTAACTGAGTTTCTGATCTGGATACTGAACTGAAGATGACATTATAACTAAGACTGTAGCTGGTATAGAAGTACTGAATTATAAGGCTAAGTAACCGGTAACTGAAGCCATGGTTTTTGTAGGACTATCTGAGTCCTTTACCGAATATTAATTTATGAACTATCGCTGTAATTAAGGTTTAGACTAATACTAAAATACTGAATTCTGGGACTAAACGCTGATTATTGAAATTGTATCTGAGATGGTAACTGAGTTTTAATAGCTATACAATCGGGACTGATGGGGTATTTCTGAGTTTGTGGCCGATCCCATAACCGTCTATAGAAACTATCTGAGAAAGCCCTATCTTTTGGATCTTGATCTTCACTGTTTCTGTTACCTTGAAGTAAGGAGAAGTTGACCGGCATGGAACATGATGAAAATCTACATGATTTTCTTAGAGAACTTTTCTATAGCACGATCTGAGACATGAAAGAAAGAAAACTGCTCCTAAAACACCTCATAGCCTCCTGCACAAAAGTGTGGTGCACAACACATCCATGTACAAGACTATTAGATATGGCTTTTCAGACTTCCTAGGACACTGTTGAACCTTAGGCTCTGAAGTTTGTAACTCCCTGATTTTTCTGAATCAGAATGCTACACGGTGTCCATGACCCCAAAGGACCACAAGCTAACCTATGACTTATATCTGTACCTTAGCACTGAATAACCATACTGTAAAATATGCGGAAACATATACTGTAAGGCCATAAGGTTCAAATTTGAATAAATATATGATAAAATAATATCTAAAAATGGTATAACAATACCAACATAAATCTGAAATAATTGTTTGACATGCTGTAGTCTGAAAGTCTCTAAATGAACTGAATAAGAAGTTGTAGGAACATGTTTCCAACTAACTCCATCTACTGATACTGAACTAAAATAATAAATAATAGTAACATAATTTTTCTCAAAGGATGAGGCCTCACTACTAACTCTGGCTGTTGAAATCTTGGATGCTACTGATGCTCTAGAGCTCGTACTTCTGAACTTATGGCATAAAGTAAAACACCATAGCACGAATGTGTTAGTACGATGGAATGTACTGAGTATGACTGTAAGGTAGGCTAATGCATGGGGTTCATGTGCATGAACAATACTAACTAACATAAAAACATGAACATGAGAATACATGCATGAATACGTAGCTATAACTCACATCATGATAGGCCTGAATACTGAGTTCTGACTACTGAGTCTACTGATAACATGGATTTACTGATATTTAAGTTATTAATACTAGGATACAGAATGATTGTATTACTGATAATCTGACAACTGAGTTTACTGATATAGATATATGGGTTTACTGATATTGATAACTGAATGATTATTTCTGATAATTCTAAATTATGAAAAACTAATCTGAATGACTGTACCTAATAGTCCTAAATCTGAATATTGATAAAAATGAGTTTCATATAACTGATATATCATGAGTACTGATAACTGATAACATAATTTTTGATAACTGATATACTGATAACATGAGTTTTGATAACTGATATACAGATAACATGAGTTCTGATAACTCATTTATTGATAACATGAGTGACTATATCTGATAGTCTTGAATATGATAGAACTATCTAAGTTTCGTACTGTATCTGAGTTGACTGTATCTGACAGTCTTGATATTCTGAAGAACTATCTGAATTCTTTTACTGAGACTAATATTGAAACTATGGAAAGTAGTGGTTTAACCGATATGCCCCATGTGTGCTAATATAGCCGGACTGGGGTCAATACCACTCCACTCGTAAAGACAAGCTGTGAGTGACCCTCAAATCTGGCAGTGTCCCCAAAAGAGAACGGCGGATATCCACCTCATCAACCCTCAAGATGGCAGTGTTGATGTCTCGACCTATACTGGCTACATAGTTCTAAACGCAAGGATTTCTTCTAGGAATTCCACCTTCATCTGAAGCAGGTGGGTTCCCATCCTTGGATTCACTCAGTGCTAACACCTACTCTCATCTGAATAGACTTCGAACATGATTATCTGAACGGCTTAAATAAACTGATTAACTGGACTGATAGGGTTGCTTAGCTGAGCTAAGCTGAATTCACTGATTCTGTTAACTGACAGAATACTACTGAGATCTGAGGACTGGCTGAGAGTACTGAAGTTACTGAATACTAAGTAGGAGTAAACTGATACTGAATTTACATGAGTTTTCCTGATCCATGAGACTGACTGAAGTCTACTAAACACGGCTTGACTTAGAGTATCATGAAAACACGATAAGGCTCTAGGCATACAACTATATTTTTTGGGTACAAGTACCCCGGTACTCGATAGAACAAAACTGACACAACATGACAATTTTTTATCAGAGGACTAAAGTCCACAATTCATAATACCATAAGTTGGGGATTTCATGAAAGCACTTAATAATCATAATCTTATAAATGAATAGGAATGTATCCTAACATATCATAATTTCACAATTTTAATTTCACTTGCATGACATGAACTTGTATACATGCTAACATAATGTAGTTTCATTACTTAACTTTCATGAACCATTTGTCAAACACTTGGAAGACATAGCTTCAACATGAATAACATTTAGATCATGTAGTATTAACATGAATTCATTATTTACATCACCAATGGATCACAAGACACAACTTTCATTCACTTGAACATTTTCACAAACACATGAAAGGCATGGTTTTATACTTAGGCATATATAACATGCTCCCAATTCATGACCATAACCACCAATTCAGATATCAAGGTTTTCAACATATGATGGTCATAATTCAACATACATGGAAACATGGATATTTCATTCATCAATTAACATATATCAATATTATCGGTATAAAATCCAACTTGCAAATCTCAAGAACTCAACATAAAGTTCATATGAATAATACCACAAATAAATTAATTTTCATGATTCTTGAGATAACTCATGGAATTAAAACTCAATTTAACATCAACAACATGATTATAAATATCCCATAATAAAATATTCATGATACATAACTTAAAGCTTGATTCTTGAGCTCCATGGATGAAAGGAATCCATGGATGAACACTATGCATACCTTAATACTTGATTTTACGAATATTGACGGAGAGAATTTCTTGAAATTAAATCCCCAATTGAAAACCATCTTCCTGTCTCTCGGATGAAGTAAATTGATCATAACTTTTTACTCAGATATTGGTTTTGGATGAAATCAATTGCATTGAAAATAAGACTCAAAGATCTTTCATTTGATATATAGAAGCCCTCCCATTTCATTATATACAAGAAGTTATGATCGTTTGAAGTTGATCCTAAAATTTTGGCCTGAAATGCGCCCGGAATGCGGGAGCATTTCAAACCAGTGAGTTCAGCCACTAAAATGCGCCAAAAATTCTCTCAAAATGTGCCTAAGGCGTACTAGGGACTTTAACCATCGCAACTCAACTTGAAAATCGAAAAATAGAGGTCGGGAAGGTCGCCAAATAAATCCCCAATGTTCAAAGGCTTGAAATATGACTAAGTGTTGAACACTTAGCAAAAATTCTTCTAAGTGTTGTATTTTCTTCTTATCAAGCCTTAAAGAGCTGAGTTATACTTAGAATTTTACAGGGTCTTACAAATTAGTTGAATTTTTTGTAATTACTTTATGAGTACTAATTTTTTGTAATTACTTTATGAGGATGAAGATTTGGGTAAGTATGATAAGTTAAGGCATATGTTTATATTATTTTTCCTAAAATGGTGCAACAAAATTATGAACCTGTAATTTTAAAGCTAGCGAAAAGGCACAAGTATCTCCCTAAAAATACCTAAAGTTGATATGACACAACTAAACTTTACGGGATCTGTTACTCTGAAATCATTTTTTTATATTTTTGTGCTCTTTCTGTGCTGGCATGATTGTCAAGTCAGCACAAAAGGAGCACACAAATATTATGCTACTTGACAACCACATCAGCAAAAGGAGTACAAAAGTACCGAGAAAAGAGTTTAGTGGGTAACAGGATTTCATATATTTATGTGTCATATCAATTTCAGGTATAGCTTGGGGTACTTGTGTCTTGTCTCTTAACGATATAATATGTTCGATGGTGAGAATCTTAAATATTGAACGCATAAAATATAAATCCTTGATTCATGTTAGTTGTGTGAATATATTGTATACAAGAATTCAAGTTTTGTGCATTGTCGTACAAAATATTCTATACTATCGGATAAACTTGACTTGTTATTGTAGGTTACCAACATTTTCTTTTTCATTTTTTATGTAAAAAAATTAGATAACATGCAATAGTTGATCAAGTTTACCTAATAGTATAGAATATTTTGTTTCTTTCCCATGTTGCCTACTCTATAGATTATGCCTCCTGGAAATGTTTTGTTCTTTTCAAGGTAACACTACGTTTTGTGTAGTATGGTACAGTTTTCAGTTTGTCTATGAATTGATGCGTGATGGAGTGCTTAAGTATTTTTTTAAACACTTAACTGAAAAAACGAAGCTTGACGTACAATGTTGAAACGTGTGACCATCTCAATAAAACTTAAACAGCTATATAGAGCAAAATTTTATTTGCTTAATTATATTTTCAACATGCAACATGTCGATAATAAGTGTTAGTCATCACTTGTACTTTCTGCTAGGTTGACTTTTGCTATTGAAGAGTGACGTGCGTTGCATTTACTGCTAATTATCTAGATCGTTGAAGTTAAATCCATGGCTCACAATAATTTTCCATTGTTCTAGTCCTCAAAACAACAAAGAAAACAGTGAATACGAGAATCTGTTGGCATAGAGCTATAATTGTTAGGACTAGTCGAATTAGCTATTCCGAAATGTCTGCATTAGCAACAAAGTAGTTTCTCAACCTCTCTTTCTCCATACATGTAAAGTTATGCAATTCGACTTACTTTAACTTACGCCTCCAGTATTTCCCAGGTAGAGCTGCACAACAAGGCTTCTCAAATTCATCTAATGCATCTTCATATATGAACTGTCATACAAAGGAAAATCAGACAGCATTAACTATTAAGTATGTACAACAGGAACAAAGGTAAAAAGTGTGAAAAATATTAAAGTTGATTTTTTGGATAGCATAGATTTTCTAGTAAGATATCTAGACTACCTAGTGTAATCTCTCGAATATTCATGTTGAAGAAATATCTAAAAAATCTAGGTAATTCTAGGTAGAATAATCTAGAAAAAGATAGTATAGTTATTTGATATGTGTATTTAGGAAAGATCTAGATATTAGATGGTGCTAGATATTTGGGGGAGATTTTTGTGGAAAAACATAGAATACTCTAGATTTGTAGTATCTAGAATCATCCCTACATAAGTATAAATAGGGGATGACATTAGGAATTTGTAACCAACCAAAAATCAAATCAATTCAAGTAGTCTTCTTCTATACTCAAGTTTCCTTTCAATATCTTTTTCACCTTTCTAGCTTCCTCTTCTTAGTTGAATCTTCCGATCTTAGTTAGCGATCTTGGGATAGCAGAAGGTTTCCTAAATATAAATTTCTTCTGCTATTCTCTGCATGGTATCAGAGCCAAAGCCATAGCTACATGGTATCAGAGCCAAAGCCATAGATTGGCTTGTGTTTATTTCAAGATCGAGTTTGTGGTTGATTCAACTAGTTTGTGTGAATGGATTTTAGCAGTCGCGTTAATGGACTGGGAATGGAGTTGTTGAATCTGTCCAATTACAATGTATGGAAGACTTGTATGGAATCATACCTTGTGGGGGAGGATTTGTGGGATGTTGTTAACGGGAGTAACACGAATCCTCCGAAAGACGGATCGGAGAATAGTAGTGCATACAAGAAGTGGAAGTAGGTAAATGCAAAGGCGGAGTTCATTTTGAAGAGGTCCATCTCCTCAAATTTATTTGAACATATTATAAGGTGTAAATCAGCTCATGATATTTGAAGGACGCTCGATCAGTTATTCAGTAAGAAGAATGAAGGTCGGCTACAAATATTGTAGAATTATTTGGCTAACGCCAATCAAGGTAATCTTTCTATTGCCAAGTATTTCTTAAGAAATAAGAATTTATGTTCTAAGATCTCTTAATTAAATTCGGATGAGGCTTTCTCTGAAGCACGAATGAGAAGAATTATCATTCGTGGTTTGAAGCCAGAATATATTCCCTTTGTGACATCGATTCAAGGATGGGCTCAACAACCATCCTTGGAGGAATTTGAGAATTTGTTATTGTCACAAGAGTTACTAGCCAAACAATTGGCTGGTGAATTTGTTAAAGAAAGGGAAGGAAATGCTCTTGTAGCTAACAAAAAGAACGTTAGAGGAAAGACAAGAGATATGTCTCACTCTCCATTCTTTGGTGGTTCAAGATCGCCTGGAAAAAAGGAAGAGTTTTGTGACAATTATGGTAAAAGTCCTCTTAGGTGTTATCGGTGTGGCAAACTAGGACGTATAAGAAGATATTGCCGAGCTCATACTAAAAAATTTGTTGAAGAAAAAGAAGGCTGGGTAAGATGCTTAGTTGCTAAGAGATGAGCAATAGATGCCTTGACTTCCATAAATTTGGAAAGAGATTGTATCGGATATGATATAATCTATTATGTGGAGTGGGAAGGCACCGATAAGAAGCAAGAGGATATTGAAGATGTTCAGACTGGACAAGTGTTAGCTGCTATCAGAGAAATCAAAGAAGCAGATCCTGAAATTGGTAATACAAGTCTGAATGTGAAAGATGTTGAAGTAGATTCTGAAGAGACAGTTTCTGGAAATCAATATGTCAGTGATGACATTATTGGAGAAAGCATTAAGGAAGATATAGTGAAAGTTGAAGTCTCTGATCAGTCATATCAAGGTCAATCATTGGCTCAGAGCAAATATTGGAAGTTGATGAAGAAGCTAAGGATTTAATGAACTATGAAGCCCCAAATTCAGATGGAGAGATATACAATATGATTGCAGAGCTAGAAATAGAATCTAGTGGTGGATCCTATTATAATGCTAAGGCTTCACGGAAAATTAATGATCAGATCGTCATCAAATCAATTGAGGAGGATGGTATAGATGAAAACTCTGTGTATCATGGAGTTGTGTCAGAAGGAGCATGTTCTAAGATCTTGATTACTGGAGTACCAAACATATCAATCAAAGATGTTTCTCCAAATAGTACAACTGTCAGGAAGTTGAGAGGAAGGGGGATCTTGAAAATTGAACAAGGATACATTTCACGTGGTTCACAAAAACAACAAAGAAATAGTACCAAACTAACCTGTTACAACGATGAAAATTTTGTCAATAAGTATTCCTGTTTCTTTGCAGGCTCAATTACTGATGGGAAACCTTTATCACATCAAGAAGGAAAAGGAATTGAGAAAATATTATTGAGATCTTCATCAAGGCATGCTCAAAAGATTCGATTAAGCTCTTCTGCAACAAGTTTAGGGTAGCTTCCAAAGAAATCACTTTAAGGGGGAGTGTGAAAAATATTAAAGTTGATTTTTTGGATAGCATAGATTTTCTAGAAAGATATCTAGACTATCTAGTGTAATTTCTAGAATATTCATGTTGAAGAAATATCTAGATATTCTAGTTAATTCTAGGTAGAATAATCTAGAAAAAGATAGTATAGTTATTTGATATGTTTATTTAGGAAAGATTTAGATATTAGATGGTGCTAGATATTTGGGGAAGATTTTTTTGGAAAAACATAGAATACTCTAGATTTGTAGTATCTAGAATCATCCCTACACAAGTATAATAGGGAATGACATTAGGCATTTGTAACCAACCAAAAATCAAATAAATTCAAGTAGTCTTCTTCTATACTCAAGTTTCCTTTCAATATCTTCCTTCACCTTTCTAGCTTCCTCTTCTTAGTTGAATCTTCCGATCTTAGTTAACGATCTTGGGCTAGCAGAAGGTTTCCTAAATATACATTTGTCATGACCCGAACCGGGGTCCTAGTCGTGATGAGCATTCCAAACCATGTAGGCCCGAAACACCTCTATATATCTGGTAATCATGCACATAATTCATATGATAAAAGAAATGCGAAAAATACACAATTCCACGGAAACATGGTCATGAGTCTAATAAAATCAATAATGGGAAATAAAGTCCCACAACATCTATCAACATCTGAAAATCGTTTGTGAAATCTCAAATACATGATCAATAATAAATCTGAACACTATCTGAAAATTAGAACAAGGCCCCCAATAGACCAAAACGGTGATAAGAAACAAAATATGAAAAGACAGGCCTCCTGGAATAGAGAAGGCTCACCACTGCACAATTTGATCAGCTGTCTGAATTATCTACTGCTTAACTGGACCCCTAGACTAAGCCTCAGAATCTGGGAGGAGGGAGGGGTCAATACAATTGTACTGGTACGCAAAGTAATCCAAAACAAAATAGAGGTTTTTATATAACATAAGTGAGAGCTGTTACAAAGCACATTATTTAAAAATATTTTGAAAAATACATGGGCATACCATAATGATTTTTCACAACAATGCAACACTTCTGAGCTAGGTGGTACACCCTACAATTTTATATTTACACCAACTTTCAAATCTCGGTTGCCTCCAAGATTAGAGTATAAGAAAGGGAAAGACACACAAGATCACAAAGCAGGGCTCTTAACCATAGTCCCAATTTGGGATGACATAATGTCAGGTACACAAGATCACACAGAAGGGTACCAAGTTCCCGAGTCGGCATACACGATTTTCAGCATAGAGTCATTTGACTCGTGCTTTCTTGGGGTAACCACCTATCTCACAAAATCAATGCATGAAACTCATTTTAATCAATCACATGTCATACTCTGTAGGGTATCGTCATACCCAACTTGCAAGTCATCAATATCACACCAACTTTCCAACTTCTCATACCATTTACAACATGCACATATGTATGACTTTCACACCTTTAAACACATACACCATGGTTCTCAACATGCAATCATTCAAGAAGTTTAATCAATTATGAGTAATGTCATATCAATTGCAAAACTCATGCTCTCAATGGTTTAACACAAGTATAATATGGGGTATAAATATCATCATGGGGAATTTAGAAAATTCACAACCCATGTACATCAAACCCTTTTGAAATTTTAGGTCACATGTTCACAATTTAACCATTAAAATACATTCAAACAAACAACCCCATGATGTCTTAATATTTCTTTCAAAATCATATATCAAAACATGTTATTTGTATCAATTGAAAACCCCCATTTGTAAAAACACATATATACTTGTATAAATTAAAAATCTTGCATGAATTCCTTTTTGAAAACATGCCCATGAAATTTAGGACAACCCCACGTACCTCTATATGCGAAATTATCAGGTGCTTCTTGGAGCCTACGTTGCGGGGATTCCAAATCTTCCATCAATTTTGAAAACCCACGGTAGAATCTTGAGTTATGTGGGTTTTTATTTTGAAACCTTTATGGAGTTTCTTGAGAGGTTTTCATGAAAATACACCTATTTTGGTGTTCTTGGGATTAAATCCCGTGTTGAAGATGATTGGGGAATGGACAATTATCAAAATACCCTTAATTTCTTGGAGGACCTAAAAATTTTGGCCTGGGGCGATCCACCAGGCGACGCCTGCCCAAGAGCACCGCTATAGGCCAGGCGTCGCCTGCCCTATCGCGGGCTCCCTTCCAGGCTAGGCGATCCAGCGGGCGACGTGGGCTAATCACCCAATACTACTGGAATGGCAATCCAAACTCGCCCTTCTACTCATCTAAGAATTTTGTAACTCATCTGAGACGTACTACAACCTTGCCTCATCGCAACGCAACAAGAAAATCTAAAAATGGAGGTCGAGAAGGTTAAAAATAAACTCCCCGAAGATTACGAGCTAAAAAATGAGTCTAAGTCTTTTGACACTTAGAAAAAATTTCATGTTTTCAAGTCTAAGACCACACCACTAAGAGTTATTACATGCACGAATTTTACGGGGCATTAAATTATCTCCCCCTTGGGATCATTCATCCCCGAATGATGGGTAGGAACTTGTTGAAGCCTTAAAGGTATGGAATAATGCTTACATGATGTGTCCTCTAATAAGGATACACTGATTTGAAACATGACTATATGACTGGAACTACTGATATTCAAAATTCTTATACCGAACATGCATATCTGTTGCATGGAATACGCGACTGAGTCATTCTTATGAACACAGGACTGAATACCTGATAAGCTGAACTTTTTCTATTGAACATGCATTTCTAATGCATGCATATCTGACTGAACTAACGTATGAACGTATGACTGAATATGCAATAATAACTGATGCGAAGCTTGTAATATGAATCTATAAATGCAACTAAATGAGGTATCTCCCCCTTGGGACACTATGTCCTTCTATGAATGCTCAATTCACTAAGATACTCGGAAAATTGAGGTGATGCACTAGGCACCTACGAATTGAATCATAACTGAACATTTTGAATCTGAATCTAGTACATGACGCATTAATTGAGCTATACTCGCAACTACTAGTATACTCTATCTTGGAATAGTAACATCTCTGAGATTTTGGGTGGCATGATTAAATGAAAAGACGAGAAAATAAGTCATGCAAATCTGACTGCTAAACTAATTTGCTGGCCACATAGACTGAACTATACAGGAAACTTATACTCAATCTAGAGTATCTTATCAACACTCTTCCTAACGAAGTCTTGGAAGCATTAGGTAACAAAAGATCTTGGGCATGAGTCACACAAGACATCCGACTGTAGGATCCCAACATTAACATTACTCTGCAGCCTAGAATATAGACATATAACTCATAAATCAGGATAGAATTGCCAGGCCTTAGTCAATGTGTCTTCTTACTTTCAAGATTAGCACACTCCTTGAATACTCCCTTAACTGTACTATTTCCTGTAGATACCACATTCATTCGATTCAACTTATTTGTTCTTGCATTGGCATTTATAGATCTTTCTACTAATGTCTATAGTAGCTTAAATCCTCTTCACCGTGATCAGGCCTAACTCCAACTCACAAAATACTACATGCCATTCCACGATACAAGTTTTAACCACAAGATTCAACGTTCTATATCTCTTAAAAGATCACACCCTAAGCCTATCATGCCATACCACTTCAATGGCTAATTCTGAACTATTACTATAAAGTCACTAGCGCATATAGTGTCCCTTTACAAAAATTCCAACATGTCATTCAAGCCTATCTTTATAACCCCATATGAACTTCAAAGCAAACACTCATAAAGACACACTTCATATATTCTACTAACCATATATCAATATAGCTCCCACATGCTACCCCTAGAACATACACACATACATATTTCAGCTAACCATCACATGCATCAAAGACTTGGCCCCGGCCTTACTTCACACTTATGGCCTTATCTAAAGCAAGCATACTATGATCTTCCATCAACAAGAAACACTTACTCATCGCCACTATCATCACATAAAGAGGAGTCATTAAAGATTAGAACATAAGATCTTGAAGCATGAAAGGATATTATATGAAACTTGACACTTAACCGAGGCCTGAGGAATAGCAAATCAACATCCGGGATTTATCAAAGAAAAAATTAAATTAGGGCATATATGGCTATGAACTATATTTCGCCCATCATAAAGAGTATAGCATGAATTATGGGAACTGAGCACACCATAAAGTGTGAATACATGAGTCATGAGATGCATGACCTCAATTTAGAGTTCATAACATATGGAATGTGATTCTGACTACTGAATGAACTGAAGTTCCTCATTTAGGAATTTGAAAGAGCACGTGACTTTCTATCATATACATGAACATGAACTATGATCATGGAACTGAAACGTGAGGTATGATGTCACGACCCAAATTGAGGCCCTGGCCATGACGAGTATTCCGAACCATGAAGGCTCGAAACACCTCTATCTGTCTGCTAATCATGCACATAGCTCATATGATAAAATAAATGTGGAAGATAAAAAACATTACAGAAACATGGTCAAGAGTCATATGAAAACAATAATGGGAATAGTGTCCCACAATTTCTATCAACATATGGAAAACCGTCTGCGAAATCTCTACAACATGACTGAAACAAATAACTGTCTGGAAACCGGGACAAGGCCCCCAATAGACCCACAAACTAATAAAGGATAAATAAAACTGCCATACATCAGGCCTTCCAGAATATAGAAGGCTCACCAAGTGACTCTGCAAATCTGTCTGAGGAATCTACTGATTTTTTGGACCCCTAGACTGTGCCTCCGAATCTGGGAGGGAAGGGGGTCAATACAAAAGTGCTGGTACACAGAGAAATCCAAAACAACAATATGATATTTTTATAGAATATAAGAGAACCATTATAAAGAAGTTTCATATCGAATCATTTGAAAAGCACATGGGCATAATGTAATAATTTTCTAACAACAATGCAATGCCGCTGAGCTAGGTGGAATACCCTACATATCACATTTACACCAACTGTAAAACCTCGGTTGCGGCCGATATTAGAGTACAAGTGAGGAGAATACACACAAGATCACACAACAGGGTGTCTCGACCCAAGAAAGTATGGTAGTGCACAAGATCACAAAGCAGGGCTCCTAATCGTAGTCCCAATTTGGGATGACATAAAGTCAGGTGCGCAAGATCACAAAGAAGGGTACCAAATTTCCATGTCGGCAAACACGGTTTCCAGTGATGATCCCTTACACTCAAACACCTTCTTCGGGAATCCACCTATCTCATGTAAAATCAATGCATTCAACTCCATTTAATACAATCACATATCATGTTCTGCAGGGTATCATCATACCCGACTTTCAAGTCATCAGTATCACATCATTCTATCATTCAACCATTATGTTCAACATATTCAACATAAACAACCCTCTTCTTGCAAGTCGAAATCATATCCAATCATAACAATTTTCAAAATATTTCATGTCATGCTTTTCAAGATAATTTTCAACCAATTCACATTATATGAAAATTTCAAACAAAATCATATCAAGAGAGGGCTTTTATATAATTCATGCTCTCAAGTTAACAGCTTTTCAGAGTACATGCACATACATATATCATATATCAAATCTCTTCGGGAATAGGCCTAAAGACCAAATCAATATCACAAAAACGTTTAAAAAGTGATTTATATTCATAATTTCAAAACCTCCATTTTTAAAACATGAATTTTTAGCCCATTAGATTTTTAGGATAAACCTATGTACCTCTATTTAGGAATTCAAAGGGTTCTTCTTGATGCCCTCGACTTGGGGATTCCAAATCTTCAATTTGTTTTGAAAACCCATGGTTAAATCTTGAGTTATGTGGATTTTTATTTTGAAACCCTTATGTAAGTTCTTGGAGTAATTTGATGATAATGGATGTATTTTGGTGTTATTAGGGATAAATCCCGTGTTTGGATGGGTTTGGGGCCATGGGAAATGTTTAATTTGGCCTTGGAATTTAAAATTTGGGACTGGAACGCCGACTAAAGCTTCACCGCGATGTGCTGAAAATCGCGGTGAGCTACTGGAATTGACAATTGTCCATTTAAGGCTTACCGCGATGCGGAGCTTGGAAAAATACCAATTATTGCGACATGGAAGTTTGGCGCAAAGCGGGTCTATCACGGAGGCTTGCTGGAAATTGATGAGTGCCATTTTGGCCTTTGGCGCGATGCGCCATGCAATGAAATGGCATTCGTCTTACTGCTGAAACTTAAAATAGCCATAAATCCTTACTCGGTTATCGGATTTCGACGAATCTTATATCGTTGGAAAGATTATTCAATTATCTACAATTTAGTATATAGTAGGCCACCCAGTTCATCATATACAGTGAGTTATGGTCAATTGAAGTTGACCCAAGTTTCAACGTTCACTAAAACTTGAACGATAGGAAGGTTCTCAACCCGTCTTTGAGTTAAAAGACTTCTATGATCTCAATTCATGCTCAACTAGATTCACACACTACATAATTAATTACACCCTAAATTTACATAGGATTCATGAATTTTGTAACCTCTATATGAAAGAATAACGGTTTACATTCTAGCCCGAAATGCGGGGTGTTACATATGAGTAGGTGTTAGGATAACTGAAAAATACTGAGACAGGAATGGATTGAGCCTCACCTTTCCCTTCTGATGTTCTATGTCATACTGACATCACTACTAGAATCTGAGGGTCGGACTTCGTTACTTTTTTTATCATCTCCTCCTTGGCTTTAAGTCGTCATCTTAAGTTTGGGAGATCCCTTTCTAGACTTTAGCTTAACCGCACTCACTGCACTCTGGGGTCTGAAATATGACAATACACAAAATTAATAGAATTTAACCCGAAAGACCACACATGAAAGTGGAAAGCCCACTTCTAATACTACCTTATGAATACGCTCTATATTTCGATAGCCCTAATAGTCATAGTATAATGCTTGCACACTTATTTCTATCGGTTCAACCTTCAAAACTTAAACTTAGATTCTAACACTTAACATGGATATCACCAAGCCTTTGATGAACCATACCACTTTCGACATAGCCTACCAATATCGCGACTACAAACTTATGTTTCATTACTATGAGAATCAAGATCATATAAAAAGGCTCAACACTATCAATCAAAACTCTTTAACATGGCTATTTAGAACCCGTATAACATCTACTAGTCTTTCTCCATCTAGCAACTCAACGGTACTACTAGCCACTCGCAATATGTAATAGTCTTAGAGAAATGCCACAACTCTATATCACCTTGGGCATACTTACACACCATACCTACAACATTATACTTCATTACGAATCAACTTAAACTTAAGCCATTTCATACACCATTTAAGACTATTAGGTCACTTCCATATAACCAGCATCATTAACCAAGAAATCATCACATCCACCTTTATGAACTTCAACTATTCAAAACTTAATGTCTAGAGCTAAACATGATTTTACAACCCAACCTTACGCATGATTCTCACTTGGAAACCATGAAATAAACATCAAGAAAAACTAGTACGCTAGAACTTCATAACAACAATAATCGATCTTGACCTTACGGTCTTCCTTATCATAACTCATTAGCACGTACTATTTCAACACATCAATCTCATGCCACTATTTTTACCACCACATTCTACACTTAAATTCAAGCCTATAGTTTAGCATCAATAATCTACCACCAATGAAGAGTGCAACATAATATATAAATCCATCAAATTGGAACATTCTATCCAAATACCTCAAAATCTGCTACATACCCTCTCCTAAGTAGTATTAGTTTACAACTATCAACAAAAAAAAGGTCAAGGGGTAAAGTCACATAATAGACATGATCAACTTTTATATGTTATTATAACCCCATACAATCTTATCTACTTATACGGATTTCTCACCTCATACTTACTTACTCAATCATACATTTATACTACCTTCAATTTTTCCACAACAACCATGAGTCTATAATTATAACTTACTGGCTAATATAGTCATTTTCACACTTCAAGCAACCAACAAATCATCCTGACTAACAACTCTTTCTCTACCTTCTACTAAACTAACACGCAAGGACAAATCACCTCTTTACCAACTCAATCTCATGAAAATAGATTCAGCTCTACATATTTTAAACCACACAAGAACAAGAATTTGGACAACAAGTTGCTAGTGAATCAAAATAGGCCTCACACGACTTCACTAGACTTTGATTTTTGTATTTTGAACAAGAAAATGAGATGAATGACAAGGCAACTATGCTAGTGAATCGAAAGAGCCCCCCCACGGCTTCACTAGACTTTATTTTTCAACAACACTTTGATGAAAAGCTTACATGAGATAGAAATTTAATACGCAATATCCAATGAACTAAGAATACACATTTTACTCTGTATAAATAAAATCGGAGTCAAACACTTCCTCCATGGACTACCATACTATCCATACATGCTACTAGCTGCCACATTAGTTTATCACTATAAAGGGGTAAATCATCCTCAAACATCGGTTATTCAACTAAAATATTTATTTACACAAATATCACCCTCACTCTGACTTCTAACTTTGTGACTTCACATCACCAACTTCTTGGTCTAATTTTATTACCAATAGGTCATGACAACAACACTTTAACTCATACTACTATTCGGGTGGAAATACAGTTCCAACATTCTGTTACATATCTTTCCCCCTGAAGTACGACATTCGTAACATAAATTTTTTTGAAAAGGGACTGAATACACTCAATACTGCAGGTTGAAAAGCACGATTTTATCAATATCAAGGTTCACATTCGCTCAATACACTTTGAAGAAAATGGATTTTCAAGTCCTTGCATAATTTTTAAAATCGTATATTACTCAATCGGAAAGGACTATATCATGTAGATTCTAAACTTTTTGCACTTGAATCACCCCAATAATGGGACATGTCTGAGAAAATCAGAGTAAGGAAAGAATTTGGGATGACTTTTACTTTTGTATGGGCAACACCATAGCCTGAATTAGAGTATGAAAGAGGAACATTTTAACTGTATTGCACGAACTAGAACATGAAGAAAGAGATACATTCCTAAATGCCTAGTAGCCTTCTGCTTATAAGTGTGGCGCGCTACACACCCAGAAATAAGACTTTACCCGACGTGGTTTCGCAGAAACCCTAGGACCATGAACCTTGCTTTCATACCAAGTTTGTCACGACCCGAACCGTGGCCCTGGCCATGACGAGCATTCCAAACCATGTAGGCCTGAAACACCCCTATCTATCTAGTAATACAACAACAACAACAAACTTAGTGTATTCCCACATAGTGAGGTCTGGGGAGGGTAAGATGTACGTAGTCCATACCTCTACCTCTAAAGAAGTAGAAATGTTGTTTCCGATAGACCCCTGGCTCGAGACACGGAATACTAAACAAATACATAGTAAAGCATGGAACAAGATGGCATAACATAAATACGACACCCACAAGTAATAGAAAATACAGAAAAGTAAATAGATTCGTAATAAAGCATGAAATAAGGTATCATAATAAGAATAATACCCCTACCAAGTAATTCCCTACACTAGCGACCCAAACTGACCCTAGACTTCTGCCCTAATTCGCATTCTCCAGATCCTCCTATATAGGGTCATGTCCTCAGTGAGCTGTAACTGCTCCATGTCCCGCCTAATCACCTCTCCCCAGTACTTCTTTGGCCTACCCCTACCCCTCCTAAAACTGTCCAAAGGTAGCCTCTCATACCTACGAACCAGAGCATCCATGCCCCTCCTCATCACATATCCAAACCATCTCAATTGGACTTCCCGCATCTTATTCTCCACTAGAGTCACACCAACCTTTTCCCTGATAGTCTTATTCTGAACTCTATTCCCCCTAGTCAGCCCACACATCCAATGTAGCATCCGTATTTCTACCACCTTCATTTTTTGAATGTGGGATTTCTTAACTGGCCAACACTTTGCTCCATACAACATGGCCGGACGGAATGCCATCCTGTAGAATTTGCCTTTAAGCTTGGGCGGCACCTTCTTATCACACAACACCCCCGAAGCGAGCTTCCAGTTCATCCATCCCGCCCCAATACGGTGCGAGACATCCTCGTCAATCTCACCGTTACCCTGAATCACGACCCCGAGATACTTGAAACTATTTCTCTTACATACCTCCTGTGATTCCAACTTCACTACCACCTTATTCACCAGCCTCACATCATTAAAATTACATTCCAAATACTCTGTCTTGCTCCTACTAAACCTGAATCCTTTAGACTCAAGATTTTGTCTCCACACCTCTAATTTATCATTCACACCCTCCGCATCTCATCAATCAAAACTACATTAATTGCAAAGAGCATACTCCAAGGCACCTCTCCTTGAATACACCGCATCAACACATCCATCACCAAAGCAAACAAAAAGGGACTAAGAGTAGATCCCTGATGCAATCCTGTTAAGACACTGAAATGCTCTGAGTCTCTTCCCGCCGTCCTCACTTGAGTTTTAACTCCATCATACATGTCTTTAATTGCTCTGATATATGCCATCGGGACTCCACTCACCTCCAAGCATCTCCAAAGCACCTCGCTGGGGACTTTGTCATATGCCTTCTCCAAGTCGATAAGCACCATGTGCAGGTCCTTCTTTCTTTCCCTATACTGTTCCACCAGCCTCCGTACCAAGTGAATTGCCTTCGTCGTCGAGCGGCCAGGCATAAATCCAAACTGGTTCTCCGAAATAGACACTATCTATCTCAGCCTCACCTCGACCACTCTTTCCCAAATCTTCATAGAGTGACTCAATAACTTAATACCCCTATAGTTATTGCAACTCCGAATGTCACCCTTGTTCTTATAAAGAGGGATCATAGTACTCCACCTCCAAGCCTCTGGCATTTTCATCATCTTGAAAATTTTGTTAAACAATCCAGTCAACCACCTTAAACCAGCCTCGCCAGAAAACTTCCAAAAATCCACCGATATCTCATCAGCCCCATCGCCCTACCCCTTCGCATCCTGCGAACAGCCTCTCTAACCTCCTCTACCTTAAAACAACTACAATAACTAAAATCCCGACACTCCTCTGAGTGCTCCAGCTCCCCTAACACAATAGCTCTATCCCCTTCGTCATTCAAGAGCCTATAAAAATACTACTGCCATCTATTCTTAATATGGCGGTCCTCCACCAACACTGTACCGTCCTCCCCCTTAATGCACTTCACCTGGTCAAGGTCATGACCCTTCCTCTCCTTAGCCTTAGCGAGTGTAAAAAGCTTTTTCCCCTCCTTTCTCCTATAACCCCATATACAAGCTCTCAAAAGTTGCCATTTTAGCCACCGTAACTGCTAACTTAGCCTCCTTCCTAGCTAACTTATACTCTTCCCTGTTTACCCGTTTCTCTTCTTCATCCTTACTCTCAACCAACTTAGCATACGCCCCTTTCTTAGTCTCCACTTTCTTCTTAACCTCTTCATTCCACCACCAATCCCCCTGATGATGCCCAGCCCGGCCCCTAGAAACACCCAACACCTTATTAGCATTCTCCCTGATGCACCTAGCCACCCTATCCCACGTACTATCCGCGTCCCCCCTACACTCTCACACCCTCATTCCCGCCAACTTCTCCCCTATCTCCCAGGCATTTACTAGCGTCAAGACACCCTACTTAATTCTAGGTCTACACTCCTCACCCCTTCTCTTTCTATCCTTCCTTATACCCAAATCCATAACCAAGATCTTATGCTGGGTCGAAAGATTCTCACTCGAGATGACCTTACAGTCCTTACACAACACCCTATCCCCTTTCCTAAGCAACAAAAAGTCAATCTGGGTCTTGGCTATTGCACTTCGGAAGGTGATCAGGTGATCGTTCTTCTTCGGAAAGCTCGAGTTCACCACCTCACAAAATCCAATAGAATAGCCCCCTCTTCATTTCTTTCCCCAAAACCAAAACCACCATGCACATCACCAAAGCCTCCCGGTAATGCCCCGATGTGCCCATTGAAATCTCCTGCTACAACAATCTTGTCCGAGCTAGGCACACCTCTCACCACCTCATCCAAAGCTTCCCAAAACTCCATCTTCTCCTCCCTATCCAAGCCCACTTGCGGCGCATAATCACTACACACGTTCAGGGTAAACCCCCCAATGACCAACTTAATAGTCATCAACCTATCGCTGATCCTCTTTACCTCTACTACCTGCCCTCTAAGCTCTTCATCTACTAATATGCCAACTCCATTCCTATGCCTCTCGCTCCCAGAGTACCAAAGATTGTAACAGTCTACATCCCTAGCCTTAGACCCTACCCACTTGGTCTCTTAAACACACGCAATATTAATCCTCCTCTTTCTAAAAATCTTCACAAGCTCTATGGACTTACCCTGAAGAGTCCCTATATTCCAAGACCCAACCCTTAGCCTACCATCTCTATCCACACGTCTTCCTCTACCGTCCCTGAGGCCAAACCTTAGCCACCTTCCCACCTCCGCCCTTTCCTCTTCCCCCGCCCCCACAATGGCCCCCCGCCCCAACCCCCTCGGACATGACCCTATCCAACCATCAACGCCCACAACCACTACTATAAGAAAATATAAGAAAATCTAAACAATGGTAGTAACAAAGCAGCAGCAAGAAATACAAGGCTCACACAAATTAGAAGAAATAATCAAGAAACAAAACTAAACTCAAATAGGGAGAAAAACCAAAACCGAGGTAAGGATAAAACTAACAGTAAGAAAAATAGAGCACACTAATGGCCTGGCACCAAGGAAAAGACAAGGAGCAAAATAATATAAAGAAATCAAACTATATAAAGTTATGAAAGAACTAAAGTTTGGATAAAAGAACTGGTAAAAGAAATGCGTAAAATACATAATACCACGGAACCAGAAGCAAAGTCTGATAATCATGCACATAATTCATATGATAAAAGAAATGCGTAAAATACATAATACCACGGAAATATGGTCATGAGTCTAATAAAATCAATAATGGGAAATAAAGTCCCACAACATCTATCGACATCTGAAAATCATCTGCGAAATCTCTAATACATAATCACTAATAAATCTGAACACTGTCTAAAAACTGGAACAAGGCCCCCAATAGACCAAAATGGCGATAAGAAACAAAATCTAAAAAAACAGGCCTCCCGAAATAGAGAAGGCTCACCACTGCACAATCTGATCAGCTGTCTGAATAATCTACTGCTTAACTGGACTCCTAGACTGAGCCTCAGAACCTGGGAGGAGGGAGGGGTCAATACAATTGTACTGGTATGCAAAGTAATCTAAAAGAAAATAGAGTTTTTTTATATAACATAAGTGAGAGCTGATACAAAGCACATTATTTAAAAATGTTTCAAAAAATGCATGGGCATAACATAATGATTTTTCAACAACAATGCAACACTTCTGAGTTAGGTGGTACACCCTACAATTTCATATTTACAACAACTGTCAAATCTCGGTTGCCACTGAGATTAGAGTATAAGTAAGGAAAAGACACACAAGATCACACAGTAGGGTGTCTCAACCCAATCAAGTATGGTAGTGCACAAGATCACAAAGCAGGGCTCTTAACCATAGTCCCAATTTGGGATGACATACTGTTAGGTACACAAGATCACACAGCAGGGTACCAAGTTCCCGAGTCGGCAAACACAATTTCCAGCGTAGAGTCATTTGACTCGTGCTTTCTTTGGGTAACCACCTATCTCACAAAATCAATGCATAAAACTCATTTTAATCAATCACATGCTATACTCTGTAGGGTATCATCATACCCGACTTGCAAGTCATTAATATCACATCAACTTTCCAACTTCTCATACCATTTACAACATGCACATATGTATGACTTTTACACCATTAAACACATACACCATGGTTCTCAACATGCAATCATTCAACAAGTTTAATCATTTATGAGTAATGTCATATCAATTGCAAAACTCATGCTCTCAATGGTTTAACACAAGTATAATATGGGGTATAAACATCATCATGGGGAATTTAGAAAATTCACAACTCTTGTACATTGCACCCTTTTGAAATTTCAGGTCACATGTTCACAATTTAACCATTAAAATACATTCAAACAAACAACCCCATGATATCTCAATATTTCTTTCAGAATCATATATCAAAACATGTTATTTGTATCAATTGAAAACCCCCATTTGTAAAAACATATATATACTTGTATAAATTTAAAGTCTTGCGTAAATTCCTTTTTGAAACATGCCCATGAAATTTAGGACAACCCCACGTACCTCTATATGCGAAATTATAAGGTGCTTCTTGAAGCCTATGTTGCGGGGATTCCAAATCTTCCATCAATTTTGAAAACCCACAGTGGAATCTTGAGTTGGGTGGGTTTTTATTTTGAAACCCTTATGGAGTTTTTGAGAGGTTTTCATGAAAATACACCTATTTTGGTGTTCTTGGAATTAAATCCCGTGTTGAAGATGATTGGGGAATGGACAATTACCAAAATACCTTTAATTTCCCGGAGGAGCTGAAAATTTTAGCCTGGGGCGATCCACCAGGCGGCACCTACCCAAGAGTGCCGCTATAGGCCAGGCGTCTCCTGCCCTATCGCGGGCTCCCTTCCAAGCCGGGCGATCCAACGGGCGGCGCGAGCTAATCACCCGATGCTACGTGAATGGCAATCCAAACTCGCCCTTATGCTCGTCTAAAAATTCCAAAACTCATCCGATTCTTACTACAACCTTGCCCCATCGCAACGCAACAAGAAAATTTAAAAATGGAGGTCGGGAAGGTTGAAAATAAAATCCTCGAAGATTACAAGCTAAAAATGAGTATAAGTCTTTTGACACTTGGAAAATTTCATGTTTTCAAGTCTAAGACCACACCACTAAGAGTTAGTACATGCACGACTTTTACGGAGCGTTACAACATTTCTTCTGCTATTCTCTACAGGACTTGCGTCATATGGAATCAATCATGAAAACGGTATTAAAAAGGTTAACATTATAGTAAGGATTATCTGAAGGAAGGGATTATCTCAGTGAGTACAACAAATGGGTTCTTAGCTTGTTAATGAACAAAATATTAAAGGAACCAGCAGCACTAGGTGAAGCTATAAGCAAGTTACCCATTCAAATAGCAAAACAGAGTTTTTGATGTACATGTATGGAACCAGATTAAACCTGCCCTTAGGCGGGACAAAATAAGGAAACAGTCACACTTCATCCATTCAAAACAATGTTCAGATTGAGCATGTAAGAGGAAAAAATGTCAAGCATAAAGAATCTTTTATGCTTGATATCCTTGGTTTTACACTTTCTTGTTGAAGTTGACCGACTACATATAAATTCCGGTTAATCCAATGGCAAGAATTTGTCTAATAATCACAGATAAGCAAGAGAAGCAAAAACAATTAACCAGTCAATAAACAATATATCCGGACACGCTAAATACCTAGGTAACCCCTTAAACTTGTCAAAATTGTATGTCAGATACTTTAACTTAAGTATGGACAGATAGACATTTTAACTTGGCATCTATGTGTCACTTGAGCACAAGTATATGATATGGCAAATGTGTGTGAAATGAATTGTGGACGTAAGAGTTCATAAAATTAGCTGACATGTTAAAATAGGCTCTTTTTACATTTATATCATTGTTTTTGTTCTATATATGAAAAAAAAAGGTCCAACAGAATAGATCTTCTAGAAAAATGGCCACTCCGGCTAATAATAGAAATTTTTGCAGATGCTAATAATTTAAGCTACTCTACTTGTATCCTTGTTATCCACTGGTCGTAATGCTATCACCATTTTCGATGGGTTCATCTATATTCCTCCATTTCTTTCCAGACAAAGACAAAACACAACAAAATAACATCGAGTTTGAAGGTTAAAATAATCAAACCAAAACAAAAAGCTACTTCAGATTCAGAGGCATATGAACAGAAATACAAAAGCATCAACTATCAATCTGAAAAAAGAACAGCAAGATCATAAGCAGTCTTATTTTGTAATTGAATTGCATAGGAAAGATGCTCTGTCGGAGATGTAGTTATTTGAAGGTAGGTCTAAATTCAATTGTTTAATGCTTCTACAGTTTTCCTCGGTATTTAGACAAATATAATAGAGATATGAAAAATAAAATATATGGAAAAAGATATTGAGGAAAAGAGGAAATAAAATGAGCACGTAGCCAACGAATAGGTTGGGATTGAAGAAAAGTGGAATTTGTTTAAGGATCTATCTAGGTATTTAAACTTCCAACTGTTTTGGGGCAACAATTTTCATCTCAACAACTTTTAATGGGAACTATTTTGAACCTCATGCATTTTCAAATGCCTAGGGTAGAAAGGGAACTCAGTTTTTTCACATGAAGTTTGTGTACCTTTTGCCCTTTTCCGCTTCCTTCAACCCAAACATACGCTAAACTTCTCATTAAAGCAGTGGAACTTTGTTAAATTAGGAGTGTCCAATTCAGCAGCAATCAAATTGTGACAATCAACTACTCTCAGTTGTTTGAGCCTTTCACTGGTGATCTTCATAGTCTTCAAGGTCTTGCAACAAATTAAATCAAACTTCTCAAGATTTTGTAGGCTGTAAAATAGTTCCTCTAACCAATTGTTGGTGACATCCACACCTTGGAGTGTCAAACTCTTGAGGGCTTTGCACGCAGTTATTCCGCATCTTCAGCATGTAGGAAAGACAGGATATGATGCAAAATTCGCTCTGGCAATTTCGAAATTCGATCATCACTATTCCCTTCCATTGCTCCTATTTGTTCTCTGCCGTTTGAAAACCCTAAATCTAAGGGTGTAAAAATATTTATAAGAGTGTCTGTCATTCTCTTATCCTAAACCTAACCAAATTATGGAAGGTGGGTACATCCAAAAAAAATGTCATATTTCCTTATTTGACAACTATTTACAATTTAAATTCAAATGTTAGAATGTCTAATTATAAAATAAATTAAAATAAAAATTTGATTTATATTTTATATTATAACATAAAGGAAAGAGCGCAAACAGGATGAGGAGTTTGAGTGAATTGTGCTATCATCTATCAAAGTTATAAAATGGGTCTATAACTAGAACTAGGATAAATGTTCATTTTATGGCATTTTAATATTTTTTTAATGTCTAATTCATTATTATAATAGTCTCTTTAAGAAAAAAACATTGTGGGAGTTTTTTTTTTTTTTTTTTTCACTTGCAGCATTATTAGTGTTGTTGGCAATTGATCTGTTACGTTAATGCATGTTTTTGGCAGTAAAACCCACGATGCATGGCTGTCTTTTCAGCCAATAACTCCCATTTCATTTGTTTTATGAGTCATTGATTAATTACAATAGTAAGTGGTGGTAAAATGTGGATATAAGTTTCATGTAACTTCCTACTCTTTATTCCTCCATTATTCTACTCTTTATGTGTTAAAACTGTTGTAACTCTTGTAACCTAAAATGCATTGATATTCCATTTTTGGTACCACTCATTCATTGTTATTCATTTCATGGAAGATTTCCGCTCCTATAAATAGAGACGCTCTTGCATATTTTTTAAAGTACAAGGTAACATAGAGTTCACAAAAGTTAGTAAAAAAGAGAGTTTATTAGTTGAAGGGAGGTGTTCTTTTAGTGGAGCTTTGAACCCAACTATTGCCAGAGTTGTTGAGTTGTTCTTTGTGAGAAGACTATTGTATCTTGGAAGAGACAAAACAAGAAGATTACTGCTGGACGGGTGAAATAATTTTCTGCAATGGATTTGAATCTCATTGAAGAGAGCGAGATTTCGACGCCTCAGCCGAAGAAGAAATTAACTTTTTATTTTTTTTACTTGTAATTTTTCAATTGTAATATTATTGTAATTTCACCAGCAATAACTATCGGTGACTGCTTCAATATTGATGATGGAGGGGAGAAGTAACACAGAAGCAATAGACGGAATTTTCGAATTGCCAGAGCCAATTTTACTGCACATAATGTGTTTCCACGTTGTTAAAGATGTTCGAATGATTACATTGTCCAAGTCCAACATGTGGAATAATTCATCGAACGCACTTTCCTACTTAAATTTTGATGATAAATTTCTCCCCAACACATCAGAGTCGGAAGATGCAACAAAGCTTGTGAAGGTTGTGGATCAAACTCTAGCAAATCAGTGAAAGAACAACATTTCTAAAGAAAAGTATTGGATATTGTTTTGTAACGCCCCAATTTTTTGAACCGGAATGCTACACGGTGCTTATAACCCCGAAGGACCACAAGCTAACCCATGACTGATATCTGTACCTGTACACTGCATAATATACACGTAAAATGTGGAAAACATGAACAATAGGCCATAAGGTTCAACTGAATAAAATATCTGACAAATCATAACATCCATATGGAGTAACAAATACCCAGAACAACTGAAGTATGAATCAAATCTGAAAGCCTCTAAATACTTTCTGAATAAGGAGTTGAAAGAACATGTCTCCAACTAACTCCGTCTAGCAAAACTGAACTGAAATAATGAATGAAATAAAATAATATCGTCCTCGAATGGATGAGGACTCACTGCAACTCTACGACTGGAATGCTACTGCTACTACTAATCTAGAACTCGTGTCTGTGAACCTATGGCAAAACATAAAAGAAAGAACCATAGTGCAAATGCATCAGTACAACTGGAAGTACTGAGTATACGAGTGAGGTAGGCTAAATGCAAAAGGGTTGGTATGCATGAGTAATGCTGACTGACTGACTAATATGAACGTGAGAATGCAAACATACATACATAGTAACTGAGATCGTGATAACATGATAACTGATAACATAAGCGACCGTGTCTAATAGTCCTAAATCTAATGGAACTATCTGAGTTTCGTACTGTAACTGAATTGATTGTATCTGACAGTCTTGATATACTAAAGAACTATCTGAGTTTTTTTACTGAGATTGATACTGAAACTGTGGGAGGTATCCATCTAACCGACATACCCCAATAACGCATATATCTAAGTTGGGGTCCAATCTCTGCCTCGATTGGAAGAGTGTCAATACCGCGCCACTGGTAAGTACAAGCTATGAGTGACCCTTATCTAGTAGGTACTCAAAATAAGAATGATGGGAACCCTAAACTGGGAGGTTAAGCCACCTCATCAACCCTAATCTGATAGGTTAAGATGTCTCAACCTACTATGGCTATGTAGTTCTGGAACGCAAGGATGATTGCTAATAATCACACCCTGAACTGACAAGTGAGTTTCCATCCTTGGGTTCGCTCAGTGATAATTACTACTCCCATCTGAATGGACACTAAACATGATCAAACTGGACTGAATTAAACTAAATTAAATAGGTTCCGCTGACTGATGGAATAGTACTGAGATTACTGAGTTACAGAGCTTTCCTGAGTCACTTGACTGACTGAGTTCTATGGATCATGGCTTGGCTGCGGATATCATGAAAACATGACTCAGCTCTAGGCACACAGCTATATTTCTTGAGTACAATTACCCCCAGGACTCGATGAAAACAAACTGACATGATATGACTTACATGATCATGAGAATAGAGTTCACAATTCATAACACTATAAATAGGGGATTTCATACCAAGCATGGTTCTCAACATCTTATACATGGAAGGGGAAAGCATACAACGTGTATTTACTTGCATAGCTTCAATATCATGCTCATTCTGTATCACAACAATAACACATAACAATAATGTGGAATTCATGTGGAATCATAAAGCATAGAGCATGGACTTGTCATTTATGCACTATTAGATCATGGGACATGGATCCTATCATTCTAGGCATTTTATCAAACACTTTGCATGCATTCTTTTGAATTAGGTGTATTTCATGAATCTCACAATATTAAACCACCTAAAGTTTATAGGTTTCAACTAACAAACACATATTCTTCATGAAAATACCTTTATATATCATCTTGAAACTTAAACAACAGTCATCAACATGTACATGATCATATCACAACAAGACAATCATAAAATAACATTTAAAACATGGTGCTTGAGCTCTATGAACAAAATAGATCCATAGATGAACACTACGCATAGCTTAGATTAAGAATTCGTAAAGTTAGCGGTGAAATCGGCTTGAATCTTGGAACCCCCAATTGAACCCTAGATTTGTTCTTGATGGTTCTTGAGAGAATTTCAGCAAAAGGAGTATATTGTGGTGTTTTGAAGCCTAAATCCCGTGTTTTTGTCTTATATAGGGGTGGAGATTTGACCAAAATACCCCTCAAAGATCCGAATAAAATATTGAAAAACTGGGTGCCCTCGCTATAGGCCTCGCGGCGCGACCCTTAATCAATTTGATTAGGCATCGTGCCACGACCCCTATTCAACCTGACTGGGCCTTACGACGCAGGGCCATCGCGACAGCCCACTGTTTTGAAAATGTAAACACCCCCTAAACAAGTTCTAAAAATTCCGAGACTCACCCCGAGTGTACTACGACCTTGCCCCATTGCAACACAACTTGAAAATTCAAAAATGAAAGTCGAGAAGGTCATAAAATAAATCCCCAAAGTTTGGAGGTCTAAAATGAGACTAAGTGTTGAACACTTATCAAAATTTTCTAAGTCTTGAGACCTGTAAAGCCAAATGATCTGAATTTCGGACTTAGGGTTGTGCGGGGTATTAAATATCTCCCCCTTAGAAACATTTGTCCTCGAATGAGAATTAACTAAGAGGGGATAAAAGACAAGATGAACATCAAATGAACATGAATGACCGATATATGACTTTATGATTGATAGGCTAAATATACTGAACTCATGCATATTTGATGCATGGATAACTGATACATGAATGCACGACTGAGTGTTCTGATAAACTGAGTTTTCTCAAGATGAGAATGCATAGCTGATGCATGATTTTATAACTGAACTGATACATGAATGCATGACTGAGTATGTAATGGTAGTAGATACCAAGTTTATAATCAGACCATGAATATGAAACTAAATAAGCTTAAGGGGAACTATTACCTTAAGCTTGATCTGAATTGGCAGACAAGAAGTGAGGATACTTGGTACGCATATCTGCTTCTGCTTCCCAAGTAGCTCCCTCAACGGACTAATTTCGCCAAAGAACTTTGACTAGAGGGACCTCTTTGTTCCTTAGTCGACGAGTTTGATAGTCTAAGATTTCAACTGGAATCTCTTCATAAGAGAGGCTATTCTGAACGTCAATGCTCTGAATAGGGACTACAAATGCTGGGTCACCTATGTACTTCTTGATCAAGGAGACGTGGAAAACTGGATGAACTAAGGCTAAATCTGAAGGCAATTCAAGCTCATAAGCTACCTTGCCGAAGCGACTGAGAATCCTGAAGGGACCGATATATTGGGGACTGAGTTTCCCTTTCTTACCGAACCTTTTCACTCTCTTCATGGGAGAGATCTTGAGATAGACATAGTCATCGACCTCAAACTTGAGATCTTTTCTATGAATATCAGCATAAAACTTCAATCGGATCTGAGCAACCCAGAGTCTCTCTGATCAACTAAACTTTCTCTAAGGCATCAAATACCAAGTTAGGACCTATGACTGAGGCATCACTAACTTCAAACCAACCAATTGAAGATCTACACCTCCTACCATAGAGAGCTTCGAATGGAGCCAATTTAATACTGAAATGATAGCTATTATTGTATGCAAACTCAATCAAAGGCAAGTGGTCATCCCAACTTCCTTTGAAATTAATTGTACAGACCCTTTGCATGTCTTCAAGAGTATGAATGGTCCTTTTTTCTTGACCATCTTTCTGAGGATAAAAGGTTGTACTAAGATGGACTTGGGTACCAAGACCCTTTTGGAATGCTTTCCAGAAGTGATAGGTGAACTGGGTACCTCTGTCTGAGATGATAGATAATAAAAAACCATGTAATTTGACCAACTTCCTGATATAGATTTTGGCATAATCCTTGGCTGAATAGGAGGTACGAACTGGGAGGAAATGAGCTGACTTGGTCATCCTATCTATAACGACCCAAACTAAATCATGCTGATGATAAGTTTGCGACAAACCCATCACGAAATCCATGTTCACTTTTTCCCACTTCCAAGTAGGAATGGTAAACTCCTGCATGGATCCACTAGGCTTCTGATGCTCTATCTTAACCTGCTGATATGTAGAGCACTTAGCCACAAACTCTGCAATATCCCTCTTCATCCCACTCCACCAATAGATCTCCCACAAGTCGCGGTATATCTTAGTGGCCCCTGGATAAATAAAGTATCACCTACCATCCGCTTCTACAAGAATTCACTGCCTCAAGTCATCTACACCTGGAACACACAGACGACCCTAACAACGAAGAACACCATCTCCCCGTTGGGAGAAAACCTCTAATTTCTGATTCTGAACTTACTCTTTTATCTTGACAAGCCTAGGATCCCTGTCTTGCTTTTCTTTTACCTCGGAAATAAGAGATGACTCTGAACTACTTTGAAGAGTTAACTAAACGAACGCCTAATCTGACAAGCTGATGGATTTCCTGAGCTATCTTCTTCTTGCTATCCTCAATGTGATAACTACTACCCATGGATAGTCTACTGAGAGTGTCGACCACTATATTGGCCTTGCCCGAATGGTAAAGGACACTCATGTCATAATCTTTCAAAAGCTCCAACCACCTTCTCTGACAAAGATTAAGATCTTTATAAGAAAAGACATACTGGAGACTCTTATGATCTATGAAGACATCTACATGAACTCCGTATAGATAATGCCTCCAAATATTTAAGGCAAATACCACAGCTGCTAGCTCAAGATCATGAATAGGATAATTCTTCTCATGGGGCTTTAACTGTCTAGAGGCGTAGGCTATGACCTTACCATGCTGCATGAGTACACAACCTAAACCCACTTTGGAAACATCACAATAAACTACGAACCCATCTGAACCATCTAGAAGAGCTAGAACTGGAGCTGAGGTGAGTCAAGTCGTCAACTCCTAAAAACTCTTCTCGTAAGGATCTGACCACTAAAACTTGACCTTCTTCTCAGTGAATCTAGACATAGGAGATGTAATAGAAGAAAATCCCTCGATAAACCATCTGTAATAGCCAACCAAACCCAAGAAACTCCTGATATCTGATGGAGATATGGGGTGAGGCTAGTTTCTTACCGCTTCGGTCTTCTGAGGATCTACTCTAATTTCATCACCAGAAATAATATGGCCAAGGAATGCTATCGATCTTAGCCAAAATTTGCACTTACTGAACTTGGCGAACAACTGGTGATCCCTGAGAGTCTGAAGAACAATTTTGAAATGGTTTGAATGATCACACTCAATGTAGGAATAGACCAGAATATCATCTATGAAGACTATGATGAACATGTCTAAGTACTACTTGAACACCCGGTTCATCAAGCCCATGAAAGTTGCAGGGGCATTATTAAGACCAAAGGACATGATTAGAAATTTGAAGGGACCATACCAAGTATAGAAAGCTGTCTTCAGGATGTCATATTCTCTGACTCAAAGCTGATGGTAGACTGATCTGAGGTCTATCTTGGAGAAATAACTGGCACCCTAAAGTTGGTCAAACAATTCATCTATTCTAGGAAGTGGATACCTATTCTTGACCATAACTTTGTTGATCTGACGGTAATCAATACACTTCCTAAGAGAACCGTCTTTCTTGCGCACGAATAAGACTGGTGGACCCCATGAGATACACTGTGCTTAATGAATCCCTTATCTAAGAGATCCTTCAACTGATATTTCAGTTCGTTAAGTTTTGCTGGTTCCATTCTATATGGTAGAATAGAAATAGATTGAGTATCTGGAAAAAGATCAATACCGAAGTCTATTTCCCTTTCGAAAAGAATGCCTGGAAGATCTTTGGAAAAGACATTTGAATATTCATTAACCACTAGGATTGATTCAAATCTAGGATATTCAGAACTGGAATCTTTAACATGCACGAGATGATACACACACCCCTTAGAAATCATTTTTCTTACCCGACCTAAAAGATGAAGTACTACCCCTCCACTCTAGGATGGGCTCATTCGGGAATTGAAATTAAATATCCTGTTTCTTCAGTCGACTATGGTATAGCAGGAATGAAGCTAATCCATACCGATAATGACATCAAAATCAGTCATCTCTAACTCGACTAAATCTGCTGACGTGTCTTTCTGAAATATCATAACCAGGCAGTTCCTATAAACCCACCAGGCTATGATGGTTTTACCCACTAGGGTAGAGACTGAAAAGAGCTCTGCTAGAATTTTTGGGCTGATTCTAAAATCTCCAGCTATAAAGGGAGTAACAAAAAATAAGGATGCATCTGGATCTAGCAAAGTATAAACATAAACATGGAAAATCTATAATGTACCAGTAATGACATCAGGAAAATTTTCCTGATCCTCTCGGGTCTGAAGAGCATAGAGTCTGTTTGGGTGTTAACCTCTAGTAGCACTAGAATTGGCACACTGCTGGTTTGGCCGATCGAACTGGGATGTGGAACAATTCTGCTGACCCTGTAGACCTGACTGTGGACACTCTCGAATCATATGGCCTGGCTTTCCACAACTAAAACAGATATCACTACTGGATCTGCAAATACCCTTGTGGTTCTTACCACAGGTCTGGAAAAGAGGATTTATGCGGGCACTACCAACATTGCCCTGAGGCTGAGAGCTTGGTAATCTATCTTTGAACTTAGGAGCTGGAGAACTGGATGAAGAATGAACTGGAGCTAATAACTTAGGAAGAAACTGCGAATGGTTTTGTAACGCCCCGTATCTCGAGCTATAATATAGACCATGATTTCGATGCGTTGATAATCCCAAAGCCATAAATCCTATGCCAATATGGCATGTTAATTATTTGTGTAGTATGTGAATCCATTCAATCTTGAATTTAGACCGTAGAGGTCCTTTGACTCAAGGATGAGTTGAAAACTACTTGGATCAATTAAGTTTAAGTGGACATTATAATTTTTGTCAAATTCTATCGACCATGACTCTTTGTATATATTGAATTAGAGAGCCTACTATGTGTAAAATGATAGGTTTTCAAGTTAGCTTTCCAACGATATCAATTTTTACTAAAAACAGGCACCCGAGCAAGAAGTTATGGACTTTCAAAGTAGTATGTGTCGCCTAACCAATCGCACATGAACACTGAAAAGAATATGCAATAGCATAGGCGGCACCTATATAAAAATAGGCGATAGCATAGGCGGAGCCTATGTAAACATAGGAGATAGCATAGGCGGCGCCTATGTAAACATAGGCGATAGCATAGGCGGCGCCTATGTAATGGTTTCAAGTGACTTAAACACTTCGTTTTGGGGAAAAATGGTCCTTTTCCCTCTCTTATTTAGCCATAAACACGAAATTCACTTCCTAAAAACCCCAAAATACACCTTCATTCATCAAAAACTGCTCAAGAACTCTCCTTAGGGTTTCAAAATAAAAATCCAAGTAACTCAAGATTCAACTGTGGGTTTTAGAAACTAATTGCATATTTGGAATCCTCTCAACGTAGGCTTTAAGAAACACCTAATATTCATAGTAATCGAGGTATGTGGGGTTATCCTAAAATCTCATGGGTTTAGTTTTATGAACATGCATGCTTTTAAATGGGGGGTTTCAATAAAATGCTAATAACTTGCTTTTAATATGATTTCTAAGTCATTTTTTGAATGTCATGGGAATTGTTTGCCTATATACTTCAATGGTTGAAACAATGCATATATGATTTGAGATTTTCCATGAAAGTTTGATAAATATGAATGATAAATTGCTTTCAAATTTCCATGATAATGTTTTTATACCCCATATTATGTTATGACCAACAAAAGAGAGCATGAATTTGAAATGATTATTGTTCACTACTTGTAAATGATGAAGCATCTTGATTTTTACATGATTATGCACATGTTGATGTGATATTGATGACTTTCAAGTCGGGTATGACGATACCCTACAGAATATGATACGTGATTGAAACAGATGAAATTTGAATGCATTGATTTTTCATGAGATAGGTGGATACCCAAAGAAGGCGTTTGAGTGTAAGGGATCATTGATGGAAACTGTATTTCCCGACATGGGGATTTGGTACCCTGCTTTGTGATCTTGCGTACCTGACTTTATGTCATTCCCAAATTGGGATTATGGTTAGGACCCTGCTTTGTGATCTTATGCACTACCATTGGGTCGAGACACACTGTTGTGTGATTTTGTGTGTCTTGCCCTCACGTATACTCTAATCTCGGTGGCAACCGAGGCTTGACAGTTGGTGTAAATGTGATATGTAGGGTATTCCACCCAGCTCAGCTGCATTACATTATTGTTGAAAATAATTACATTATGCCCATGTGTTTTCAAATGACTTGATATGAAACTGCTTTATAATGGCTCTCACTTATATTTTATAAAATATTATATTTTTGTTTTTTTTATATCTCTACGTACCAGTACTTTTGTATTGACCCCCTTCCTCCTAGGTTTGGAGGTGCAGTCTAGGGGTCCAGAAAATCAGTAGATTCCTCGGACAAATTTGCAGAGTCACTTGGTGAGCCTTCTATATTTTGGAAGGCCTGATTATCTATCACGACCCGAACCAGGGCCTGGCCGTGACGAGCATTTCAAACCATGAAGTCCCGAAACACCCCTATTTGTCTGGTAATCATGCACCTAATTCATATGATCAAAGTAATGCGGAAAAACACAATAATTCAGAAACATGGTCATAAATATGAAAAGAAACAATAACGGGGAGATAAAGTTCCCTCAACATCAATTAATCTAAAAAACTGTCTGCGAAAATCTCTAACAAATGACTGAGTCAAGTAACCGTATATAAACTGGGACAAGGCCCCCAGTAGACCCCAAAACTGAATATTAGAAAGAAAAAGGGACTACAGGACGTAAGACCTTCCGAAACATAAAAGGCTCACCACTTGTCTCTGCAATTCTGTCTGAATGGTCTACTAATTCTCTTGACCCCTAGACTGGGCCTTGAACCTGAGAGGTTAGAGAGGGGAGGGGGTCAGCACAAAAGCACTGGCACGCAGAGATATCAAAACAAAACATAATATTTTCACAAAATATAGTTGAGAGCCATTATAAAGCAATTTCGTATCAAACCATTTGAAAGCACATGGGTGTAATGCAATAATTTTCTCAACAATCAATGAAATGCAACTGAGCTAGGTGGAATACCCTACATAATTTACACCAACTGTCTAACCTTGGTTGCCGTAGAGATTTGAGTATAAGTGAGGGAGAGACACACAAGATCACATAGCATGGTATCTCGACCCAATGGTAGTGCCCAAGATCACTTAGCCTGGGATCCTACCTATAGTACCAATTTGGGAATGACATGAAGTCAAGTACACAAGATCACTTAGCCTGGTACCAATATTCCCTGTCGGCAGACACGTTTTCCAGCGATGAGCCCTTATGTCTCAAACGCCTTCTTCAAGCATCCACCTTTCTCATGTAAAATCAATGCATTCAAATTTCATCTTATTCAATCACATATCGTATTCTTAAGGTATCATCATACCCGACTTGCAAGTCCTCAATATCACTTCCACATATGCATAACCATGTAAAAACCAAGGTGCTTCATCATTACAAGTAGTGAACAATATTTATTTCAAATTTATGCTCTCTTTTGTTGATCATAATATGATATGGGGTATCAAGACATTATCATGGGAATTTGAAAGCAATTTATCATTCATATTTATCAAACTTCTATGGAAAATCTCAAATCACATATGCATGGTTTCAACCATTGAAGTATATAGGCAAACAATTCCCATGACATAAAGTAAATGACTTAGAAATCATATTGAAAACAAAATATTAACATTTGATTGAAAACCCCCATTTAAAAGCATGCATGTTCATAAAAACAACACCCATGAGATTTTTGGATAACCCCATGTACCTCTATTTCCAAGGATAATAGATGTTTTCTTGAAGCTTGCGGATCGGTGATTCTAAATATGTAATTATCTTTGAAAACCTACGGTCAAATCTTGAACTATTTGACTTTTTATTTTGAAACCCTAAGGAGAATCTTTGAGCACTTTTGATGAATGAATATGTATTTTGGGGTCCTTGGAACTAAATCTCGTGTTTTAGGGCTAAGTAAGGGTGGAAAACACTTTGTCCCCAACACGGAGTGTTTAAGTCACTAGATTTCTTTACATAGGCGCCGCCCATCCCATTGCCTATGTGAACATAGGC
>NW_025888527.1:24667-33997 GCF_002878395.1 Capsicum annuum | reverse complement strand
GTGTTTAAGTCACTAGATTTCTTTACATAGGCGCCGCCCATCCCATTGCCTATGTTCACATAGGCGCCGCCTAGGCTATTGCCTATGCTTTCCAGTGGCCATGGCGATTGGTTAGGCGACACTTATCACTTTGAAGGGTCATAACTTCTTGCTTGGGTATGATTTTAGCCAAATTGGTATCGTTGGAAAGCTAACTCGAATACCTATCATTTGACATATAGTAGGCTTCCTAATTAGACATATACAGAGAGTTATAGTCAATAGACGCTGACACACTTTACAACGTCCACTAAAACTTAGTCGATCAAAATAGTTTCAACTCGTCCTTAAGTTGAAGGACCTCTATGGTCTAAATTCAAGCTTGAGTGGATTCACATGCTACACAAATAATTAACATACCATATTGGCATAGGATTTTATGCTTCGAGATTATCAACGCATCGAAATCATGGTCTATATTGTAGCCCAAAATGCGGGGCGTTACATTATCTGGCAGTATTATTTATCATTTATTAGTTTTGGGTCTACTAAGGGCCTTGTCCCAATTTTCAGATAGACATTTGTTTCAGTCATGTAGTAGAGATTTCGCAGACGTTATAGAGATGTTGTTTGAGATTGTGGGACATTATTCCCTATTATTGCTTTCATATGACTCTTGACCATGTGTCTGTAATGTTATTTATCTTCAGCATTTCTTTATCATATGAGTTATGTGCATGATTACCATACAGATAAGGGTGTCTCGACCTTTATAGTTTGGGATACTCATCACGGCCAGGGATCTGGTTCAGGTTATGATAAGTTTCCTCCCTCTGATTTGGGTTGAACAAAACTGAAACTGTCTGATCTTGCTCTCTTATTCTGCCTCTCCCTAGTCCTAATCTTCTGCTCCTCTATTTGATGAGCATGGGTCATGAGCCTGGCTAAAGTCATATCACTGTTCAGCATCGCAGACCTACATTCATTTACCACGCTATCATTCACCCCTGACATGAACTTTCTCATATTAGCCCTGTTGCCTGCAACCACATGAGGGGCATATCTGGCTAGCTGAGTAAATCTGAGAGAGTACTCTTTAACCATCATATTTCCCTACCTGAGGTTGATAAACTCTAAAACTTTTGCCTCTCTCAACTCTTGGGGAAAGAATCTGTCTAAGAAAGCCATGAAAAATTCCTTCCACTCCATAGGACCTGCATCCTCTAACCTCTTAGACTTTTACTGTTTGTACCAAGTATGACCCACATCTTACAACTGGTATGCGACTAACTCATCACTCTCAATAGAATTAACTCCTATGATGTATATGACCTTCTAAACTCGGTCAATAAATTCTTAAGGGTCTTCATCAGACATAGACCCAAAGAAAGATGGATGGTTCATTCGAGTGAAGTCCCGAATCCTAGTAGCGACTGAGTTAACCAATGGATTGGCTGGAATAACTGGTGGTCGTTCATTTTGGGTAGCCACAGACTGAGAAAGTATGGTGAATACAACCCTAAGCTCCGCATGAGAAACATGTTCGTCCAAAGGATCTTTGGGATGAGGAGCTGGTTGGTTTCTTCTCTTTATAGGCAGCTTTTGAAATAAGAGAAAAATGGATTATACTGAGAGTTTAACTTGAGATTATGCTCACTATCATGATATGAATATTGAAAGAAGGGAAACTGTTCCTAAAACATCTTATAGCCTCCTGCACATAAATGTGGCATGCAACACACCCATGTATAAGACTCTACTAGATACAGCTTTTAGACTTCCTAAGACTCTATTAAACCTTAGGCTTTGATACCAAGTATGTAACGCCCCAATTTTCTGAACCAAAAGGCTACACGGTGCTTATAACCCCGAAGAACCACAAGCTAACCCATAACTGATATCTGTACCTATACACTGCATAATATACATATAAAATGTGGAACACATGAACAATAGGCCATAAGGTTCAACTGAATAAAATATCTAACAAATCATAACATCCATATGGGGTTACGAATACCCAAAATAACTGAAGTCTGAATCAAGTCTGAAAGCCTCTAAATACTGTCTGAATAAGGAGTTGAAGGAACATGTCTCCAACTAACTCCGTCTAGTAAAATTGAACTAAAATAATGAATAAAATAAAATAATATCATCCTCGAATGGATGAGGACTCACTACAACTCGGAGACCGGAATGCCACTGCTACTGCTGATCTGGAACTCGTGTTTGTGAACCTATGGTGTAACATAAAAGAAAGCACCATAGCGCAAATGCATTAGTACAACTGGGAGTACTGAGTATACAAGTGAGGTAGGCTAAATGTAAAAGGGTTTGTTTGCATGAATAATGCTGACTGACTGACTAATATGAATGTGAGAATGCAAACATACATACATAGTAACTGAGATCGTGATAACATGATAACTGATAACATGAGCAACCATGTCTAACAGTCCTAAATCTGATGGAACTATCTGAGTTATGTACTATAACTAAATTGACTGTATCTGACAGTCATGATATACTGAAGAACTATCTGAGTTCTTTTACTGAGACTGATACTGAAACTATGGGAGGTATCCATCTAATCGACATGCCCCAATAACGCGTATAGCTAAGTTGGAATCCAAAATCTTCCCCAATTGGAGGGGTGTCAATACCGCGCCACTGGTAAGGATGAGCTGTGAGTGACCCTTATCTGGCAGGTACTCAAAATGATAACGGTGGAAACCCTAAACTAACAGGTTAAGACACCTCATCAACCCTAATCTGATAGGTTAAGATGTCTCAACCTACGCTGGCTACGTAGTTCTGGAATGTAAGGATGACTGCTAAGAATCACACCCTAAAATGACAGGTGAGTTCCCATCATTGGGTTCGCTTGGTGCTAATTACTACTCTCATCTGAATGGACACTGAACATGGTCAAACTAGACTAAATTAAACTGAATTAACTGGGTTACGCTGACTGACAGAATAGTACTGAGATTACTGAGTTACAGAGCTTTCCTGAGTCACTTGACTAACTGAGTTCTATGGATTATGGCTTGACTGCAGATATCTTAAAAACATGACTCGGCACTAGGCACACAGCTACATTTCTTGGGTACAAGTACCCCTAGGAATCGATGGAAAGAAACTGATACAACATGACTTACATGATCACGAGAACAGAGTTCACAATTCATAACACTATAAATAGGGGATTTCATACCAAGCATGGTTCTCAACATCTTATACATGGAAGGGGAAAGCATACAACGTGTATTTACTTGCATATCTTCAATATCATGCTCATTCCGTATCACAACAACAACAGATAACAATAACGTAGAATTCATGTGGAATCATAAAGCATAGAGCATGGACTTGTCATTTAAGCACTATTAAATCATGGGATATTGATCTTATTATCCTAGGCATTTTATCAAACACTTTTCAAGAATTCTTTTGACTTAGGTGTATTTCATGAATCTCACAATATTAAACCACCTAAAGTTCATGGGTTTCAACTAACAAACACATATTCTTCATGAAAACACGTTTAGATATCATCTCAAAACTTAAACAACAATCATCACCATGTACATGATCATATCACAACAATAAAATCATAAAATAACATTTAAAACATGGTTCTTGAGCTCTATGAATGAAATGGATCCATAGATGAACACTACGCATACCTTAGATTAAGAATTCATAAAGTTAGCGGTGAAATCGGCTTGAATCTTGGAACCCCCAATTGAATCCTAGACTTGTTCTTGATGGTTCTTGAGAGAATTTCAGAAAAAGGAGTATATTGTGATGTTTTGAAGACTAAATACTGTGTTTTTTGTCTTATATAGTGGTAGAGAGTTGACCAAAATACCCCTTAAAGCTAGGAATAAAATTCTGAAAAACTGGGTGCCCTCGTTATAGGCCTCGCGGAGAGACCCTTAATCAAGTTGATTGGGCATCGCATCGTGACCCCTATTCAACCTGACTGGGCCTCGTGACGCGGGGCCATCGTGACAGCCCACTGTTTTGAAAATGCAAACACGCCCTAAACGAGTTCTAAAAATTCCGAGACTCACCCTGAGTGTACTACGACCTTGCCCCATTGCAATACAACTTGAAAATCCAAAAACGAAGGTCGGGAAGGTCGTAAAATAAATCCTCAAAGTTTGGAGCTCTAAAATGAGACTAAGTGGTGAACAATTATCAAAAATTTCTAAGTCTTAAGTTTTTTAAAGCCAAATGAACTGAATTTCGAACATAGGATTGTGCGGGGTATTACATGTTTCCACTTAGGTCAAAGCACGAGATCCCTTATGTGGACGATTGGATTTTAACACTTGTAGCTTTTAACATCAAAGAGTTTACTCTAAGAATAAACAAATTGTTGACTAATTCTTCAATAATCAATCACTGCAAAATCTTTTTCTTATGGTTTTGTTTTTTAGGCTTAGTGGAATTATGGTTTACTTGGTCAATGTTTTTTTATTTTATGTTTTATATTAGTGGAAATGTTGGTGTTTATGTCATGTTTCACCACTACTTGTTAGTTCCTATATTTTAGCTTAAGTTGTTGAGTTGTAAGCCTATAAAACGGCAGTAGATCTCTTATTTTTCAGCAATTAAATTAAGACGTAAAAGTCTTTCTTTCTCACTTTGCCTCCTTTTCTTTTCTAACATTTTTAGTATCAGAACAATCAGGTGTCTTCACCTGGGAGCTAGTGAGAAAGAGAGATTGTAAAATGTAAAAGAGAAATCATCATCTTTAGACAAGAAAAAAATGGTAGTGAACACCAATTCAAATTCTCAATCTCTTTCAATCTTTAAAGGGGTGAATTATCAGTTTTGGAGTCTTAAAATGAAGACTTTTTTAAGTCTCAAGAGCTATAGGAATTTGTGGATGATACAACAAAGACAATGGAAGCACGAAACACACCCTAAACAGTCCACAAATCACAAGATCCGAGGACCTATTGAAGACCAACTCTCGGATTCAACAAATACAATAAGAATACAAGATACAAGAGTGTATTTCAACACCGAAGCAGCTACAAAATGTGAGGAACAAGATGAAAAATAATAAAACAAGTTTCAGATTCAATAAACGGCGCAAAACAATCCACTACACAACACACACAATTTACAAGAAACTAAAGGATAGATAGTGAGACCAAGATTATTACAAGATTAAGAACTAAGAGTATATTAAACTCAAAAATTCCTAATGAATGTAATAATCAAAACCACACTCTTACGGTGACCGCCAAGGTAATCGACTCACCTCAAGATCTACCGTTTTCAAGCAAACAACAATATTAGCTTTTCCAAGCCCTATACTAAGATTGCTCTTCCAAGCCTAACTAAAACTACACTAAGGTGGTCTACTCTGAAGAGAGGGGATTTTTAAGTGTTTCATACATTCATCTTTCATAAACTAATAAAAATAAGACTAAAGGGGCCTATGTATAATATATTACAAATGAAGACAAAAAGATCACTTTGCCGTTAATGAGAGGGGCTTCCATGGTGTGTAAATACACCATGTGTAATGTCTAAAATACTCTTAATGAAGGGCCAACCAAGGTGTGCTATAACTTGAATGAATGGTGCCTCTTTAATGCTCTCAAAAACTGATTATGGTTCATACTTCAAGGCTTGTGGTTCTCGGGTTAGCATCAATGTAAGCAACCAAGCAACCTTCCATACACGGGATTGCTTTAAGTCATGCTCAAAATGACCCCTCCTTGCATATCCTTGTGCTCTCGGGGTGACCAAGTCTTGATCCTTTAGGTGTTGGCCTCCAAAGATGTCATCAAAAGATAAGGTAGCCATTTGACTTGTATCATCCTCCCGTCCTTGAAAAGGATTTGACCTCGAATCCATACCTTACAAAATAAGAGAAAGGACAAACAAGTATAACTTCCTCATGGCATGAGGGTTAGAGTTAGCACAATAATAAACATCATCATGCCAAGGCGGGACATACTTGAAATATAACCATGAATCTGCTGTGTTAGTCATGAAAAACTTAGCAAAAGCATCACAAAGGACATAGTTATGACAAGTATCAAGAGATAAACAAACTACAAAGGACTCAATGGTATCCCAAAGTCTAAAAGGTAATGCTTCCTATAACTTAGGGACCATAAAGCACAATTGTTTCATTACCTCTTCAAGTGACCTCATCGAAAATGGTGCCACAAAACACATAGCATAGTCATTAGAACAAGTGGACCAACCAACAAGTTTCTTACCCGTACATAATATAAATTCAAGACTAGCATGGATATCATCATAGGCAATGAGATAGTAAAGGAAATAACCAAGTGCAAAGGTATACACGGGTAGAGGCAAGGCATTTAAGCACATATCCATTCTTTCCTCAAAACAAATAGGCAGCTTGGAAACCTGATACAAGATCGAACATACAACACGGATTCAAGAGATCTAAAAGATCAACAACAATAGAGAATCAAAGGCCCCACTCGGCTTCTCTATGTTTTCAAGACAACAACAACAATAGTCAACAAAGTAGATGGAGAATACAAGATTACAAGGACTATAGTTAATCGAAGAGGCCCCACACGGCTTCACTATCACATAAACAACAAGATTACAATAACAAGAAGGTTACGGATACATTAACAATAACAAGGAACAACGGATTCAACAAAATACAAGATAAATAAGACCAAATGAAGGGACAATCTTAAGAACCCAAGAATTATTACACTCTTGGACCCTTAAACACTATCCGCGACACAAACCTAATTGTACGTTGACACAAGAGGGCCTTTACCTTCTCTAAATACCAATGTTTCAAGACAATATGCAAACACAAGTGAATCTTCACTTGTCTAGCCCTAGTTTTGGCTGGAGCTCTTAAGAGAGAACTAAAGTGTTGCAAATGTTACAAGTCTCAAAATATGATCACTAAGTGAATAAAACCTTAAGTTGTTCTATTTATATTACATTCCCCAAAAGACTTAAAATGACAAAGGGGCCCTTTTAATGAATAAGGCTTCAAGGCCTCCCCTTTAGTGCACACATAGGGGTGGTCTGGTCCACACTTAAGCTCGAGCCTTCTCTCGATTGCCTTTGGCATACACAAAAAAGTTCCATCTACAAAATCACACTTGTATCATCCTTTGCATCTTGAGAGGAGTTTGACCTCAAACTCAAGCAATTTTCACCTCCAAGCTCTCCCCTTTGAATCATTTTTTCTTGGCTCCTACCAAGGTTAGGATATTCAACCAAGGGTTTCATCAGATCATCAAGATTTCTCTTTGGTCTTGGATGTCCTACATCCTGCACATAAGAAGAATAGATGCTAGGCAAAGTGCTAGCATCTCGGTTAGTAAGCATCAAAGTGTCTTTGTGGGAAAATCCCACTACTTAAACTCGCGGCTCTTCCTATATTTCATAATCCTCACCCTCAGTTTTATTTTCTAAACCATCACTAAGAATTATTCTCTTTAGCATAAACAAGGGTACTACAATCTCCATCAACCGGCCAAATATCTTCCACGCCTTCATCTATTTCTACCTCGGCTTCTTGCTCTCCATCTTGAGCATTTTTATCAACCTCATTCGATTCAAGTCCGACCTCCTCACCAAGGTAATACAATTTTCCCTCCCTAAGGATTAAATTTCTTCGGTTTGGGCATTCACTAGCGTTATTCCCCCACCCTTGTCATTTAAAACATTGAAATCCCTCAGGACGAGAAGTAGAATTCAGTTTACCTTCATTTCTTGGAGGATACCTTTGGGAGGTCTTGTTCTCGGCTTGGACAGCATTGGAATCATATTTTTAGGCATTAAATGAGTGCTCCTTGTCCTTGTTCCAACCCAAGGGGGATTGTCCCTTGTACTTGTACCCCAATGTCTCATTTATCTCCCTTTCAACCTCCAAAGCGGTTTGAAAAATACCATCAATAGTGTCGAATTTGTGAAGTGTCAATCATGACGAGATATCCCTATTCAATACAACCTTGAATCGAACAATTTCATGGCTTACTTGCTCCCCTCGGTGATCAAGTTTCAAAATAAGTTGTTGAAACTCATCGTAGTAAGCCACGATGCTCTTGTTTCCTTGCCTCAAGTTATACAACTTGGTGAGAGATCTTGTTGGTAACTTTCGGGCAAGTACCTTTGTCTCATGAGGTACCTTAACTGAAACCAAGGAGGGTGCTGCCCCTCTACCAAAACATTGACAAAATGTTTAACATATTCCCACCAAGTAGTAGCATAACCCTCAAAATGAGCAATCGCGTAGCAACTATTTTTTTCCTCGGTGATATCATTGACTTGGAATACCTTCTCACAAGCGGATTCCCATGCAATAAAATCTTCAGGATCAATCTTACCCTTGAAGATTGGAAGCCCCATTTTGATGGTATTTAGTCCTACTTTACAGATTTGGTTCCCTTGTTAGTTCCAATGACCAACTCTTCCTTCTCGGCCATGAACCTCCCTTAGATCAACATGTCTAGTTTCAAGTGTCATTTCCGTATTAAAAATTCAAAATCAAAGGCCCAAAAAGATTTTTTTTGATAATCATAGGTTTCATTTTGTATAAGGATGTTTAAAGCTAAAAAGTGCAAACAGATTTTTTGTTAATTTGTTATTTTATTTTATTCTTAAATTTTTTTAAAAAAACGAAAAAAAAAAAAAGAGTTTGATTGGTCATGTTATACCAAAACTGCCTGAACTATGCAGACCTGATTCTTATTTTCACAAGATACATAGGCAACCCTCATTTGGGTTCGGTCTCATTTTTTTAAAATAAACTAAAATTTTGACTTGATTGGTACCAATACAGTTAGGAGTGTGCATGAGAAAGAACAAACTAGTATGATGAAAAAGGACCGACTTCAGGGTAAATCATAGATTCTTTTGGTACCATTTATCACACCCGAGTGACACTTGAAAAAATCTCTTGCATACATCTAAGACTAGAACGAAGCCAACCTCGTCGTTTCATGTGCATTGTGTGGTGATCTTTAGTTTAATTCATTGCATTGCATTGTTGATCTAGAACTTAGCCTAACTATTTGTTGAGGCAAAATTTTAAGTTGCACTTGATTTAGGAGAGGATCGTAGGCCTTCTTTGACTGTATTGAGCCTTTCATAGTCTACCAAATCACATTAACCCCTAGTATTTCCTCTTTGAGGCTAAAACCTTTCTTTGAACAACCGCATCTGAGCTTCTACCCTTTTTAGTGCTTACATGCACTATTCCTCGTTTGGCCCTACCTCTTTGAGCGCACTAAATATGTGCAAATTGTGAATATAGAATCATGATCAAAGATGCAAAATGCAAAAGATATATTGTCCTAGATGAGCGAAAAA